>NC_042997.1:194847428-194892428 GCF_006345805.1 Octopus sinensis | reverse complement strand
GTAGCAACAGAAGCTGTCAAATACTTCTAAGGAGCCTTTCTGGTTACAGATCTCACTGGTATGAGTGTTGTGTAAAAAGCACCCAGTCCACTCTGTAAAGTGGGTGGTGTTAGGAAGGGCATCCAGCCATAGAAACAATACCAAAGCAAACAATGAAGCCTGGTGCATTCTCTGGCTTGCCAGCTCCTGTTAAACTGTTCAACCCATGCCAGCATGGAAGACAGATGACGATGATACAAGGCGGTGAGCTGGCAGAAACATTAGCACACCGGGCAAAATGCTTAGCAAGCATTTCGGCTGTTGCTACGTTCTGGGTTCAAATTCCACCGAGGTCGACTTTGCCTTTCATCCTTTCGGGGTCGATTAAATAAGTACCAGTTACGCACTGGTGTCGATATAATCGACTTAATCCGTTTGTCTGTCCTTGTTTGTCCTCTCTATGTTTAGCCCCTTGTGGGTAGTAAAGAAATAGTTATTTCATCTGCTGCTACGTTCTGAGTTCAAATTCCACCGAGGTCGACTTTGCCTTTCATCCTTTCGGGGTCGATAAATTAACTAGCAGTTACGCAATAGAGTCAATATAATCGACTTAATCTGTTTGTCTGTCCTTGTTTGTCCTCTCTGTGTTTAGCCCCTTGTGGGTAGTAAAGAAATAGGTGATGACGATGATGATGATAATGTTACTTATGCTTCTAGCTACTCTTAAGCATCTGCTACATATAAACACTTCTCTGTCTGCCTGCCTGTGATCCTAATACATCTCTTGTGCACCCATAGTTTACATTGGGTACAGCACAAGGAATACAGAACATGGCCTCTTCCCAAATGGTAGTAAATCTACTTTACTCATTTACTATCAATCCTCTTGATTGTGGCATCTTGCAGAGATGCTATATCATGAAGAGATTTGAATACTTGCTTGTATTGCTGGTGGATAAGGTAAAACACAGAAGGTGGATTGTACAAGACTGTGGTTGGTCCAGTACTCTGTGTCTCTCATAACTCTAATGAGAAACACTGTGCCTATATCATAGAGATCGCCAATGATATAGTCCAGGAGATGCTAATTTCCTGATTGTGGGGGCTTCTAGGTTGTTTTCTGCTTGACCAGAAGTTGGAACATTGTATTGGGGATGAAAAGTTGATGTTCTACATACAAGGAGAGAAGCTGGAGCCTTTTTGAATGCATGTTATCTATGCTATGATTTGAAATTACATAGTTCCAGATTGTTGAATTTTTGACTACACAAGCCTGAAAGTCACTCAAAAAGGACAGTTTATTAGATATAAGGTTTTTTTGAACTCTGTACAGAACAGTATAGAACTGTTCTTTTCTGCCTTCTGAGGAATCCAGAATGGGTCCATGCATACTAGTGGCCATCATCTAGTAACCTTTGGTCATGTTCCACTGGAACATGCAGTAACAGGAAATTTTGAAAGAAAACTTGTTTTTGATAACCAGACCAACACATGTGTATGACTTTAGTCTTGTGGGAACCCTTTCCCAGAGGAATGTGTTGCCATCCTCAATCTTTGTGTTAGACTTTTCATCAGAAAGACAGCTCTGAATGTGTGCACAGAGATATTTCATAGCACAGGAGCATTTTGGTAATATATGCTGTTCTTCAGGAAAGGTCTTTCTGTTTCAGCAGTAGAATCATACAGAAAGATACAAACATTCCAGGCACCAAAATAAATTTTTTTTTGTCTGTTTAGAGTATGATTCTCAAGTGCATAGTGAGGGATGACTTGCCAGGTATGATTTCCAGACAGAGTTCAAGATAAGGGAAGCTTCCTTCAGGACATCTTTTATAGTTTCCATCCTAAATTTAGGCAGGCAATGCTGTCCTTAAGTAAGGCTCCCTGACTCAAGTGAAATTTGTGCATTCCCAACCTGCTACCCAGGGGATGCATCAGCTGTTAGTAGGATTATGGAACTTGACTCAGTACTGAGACAGAATATAGTAGTGCTGAGATACCTCTGTTACTTTGCAAAGTTACACGAGAGTTGCTGATCAAGTAACTGATTTCTTATATTGGAAGTAATACATATATATATACATCTTCTACAATTTTGTGTGTATATATATATATACTTACAATTAGTCTTTACTTGTTTCAGTCATTTGACTGCGGCCATGCTGGAGCACCGCCTTTAGTCGAGCAAATCGACCCCAGGACTTATTCTTTGTAAGCCTAGTACTTATTCCATCAGTCTCTTTTGCCGAACTACTAAGTTACGGGGACGTAAACACACCAGCATCGGTTGTCAAGCAATGTTGGGGGGACAAACACATACACACAAACATATACATACACACATATATATATATACATATATACGATGGGCTTCTTTCAGTTTCCGTCTACGAAATCTACTCACAAGGCTTTGGCTGGCCCGAGGCTATAGTAGAAGACACTTGCCGAAGGTACCACACAGTGGGACTGAACCCGGAACCATGTGGTTGGCAAGCAAGCTACTTACCACACAGCCACTCCTCTTATCATAGTACATATAAGGAACGTTTACATCAATGGTTATTCGGTCATAGCATACTCAATACCATAGAAACTGGAATGTGAAACAGAGGAAAAAGTTAAAGCCTTTGAAATTAGTTATTTATAATGGTAATAGGGGCTCCATGCATTCTAAAATTGCACCTCTTGACTATCAACTGTTATTTCTATTCTCTGTATAACAAGCAAAGACCTAAGAGGAGAAGGTCAACAGAAAACTGCAGAGGACAGCTGGGTCTCAGTTTTATCTAAACTCATTAATGCATACCCTCAGTGACGACAAAATTATCTGAAGTAGCTTTCACCTTTCTTGTCAAAGAGTCATAAAAAATTTCTACAGAATTCTTAAGGTCCAGCCCGACAGAATTGACCAACTGCATTCTGATAGTTTTGTTGGTTTTGGTTTATGATTATTTATTCGACTGGTGCATCGTTTTATAGCCCATCTGTCTTACACATCTATAGAACATTCCCAACTTGCTACCCAGGGGATACATCAGTTGTTAGTGGAATTATGGAACTTGACTTAGCATAAGAGACTGAATATAGTAGTGCTGAGATACCTCTGTTACTTTGCAAAGTTACACGAGAGTTGCTGATCAAGTAACTGATTTCTTATATTTGAAGTAATACATATATATATACATCTTCTACAATTGTGTGTATATATATATATATGTATACTTACAATTAGTCTTTACTTGTTTCAGTCATTTGACCGCGGCCATGCTGGAGCACCGCTTTTAGTCGAGCAAATCGACTTATTCTTTGTAAGCCTAGTACTTATTCTATCGGTCTCTTTTGCCGAACCGCTAAGTTAAGGAGACGTAAACATCAGCATCGGTTGTCAAGCGATGTTGGGGCGACAAACAAAGACATACAAACGTATACACACACACATACATACATATATATATATACGACGGGCTTCTTTCAGTTTCCGTCTACGAAATCTACTCACAAGGCTTTGGTCGGCCCGAGGCTATAGCAGAAGACACTTGCCCAATGTGCCACGCAGTGGAACTGAACCCAGAACCATGTGATTGGTAAGCAAGCTACTTACCACACAGCCACTCGTGCGCCTACTGTAGAAGATATCCAACGGATTCGTATTCAAGAATCAAAACCGCGGGCTTCGTGTTCGTTTCCTATTGCTTTTGGAATTTGCACTCAAAATTTGTTTGTATAACCTGTCAAATTCACCACCGTCTAGGGTGAGTTAGAGTTTAATCCAGATAACCCGTTCAATTATATTTTCAGTGATCTAGTTCAACTGCAACCAACACAGGTATATATCCGAAATACCTGTAAAAAAACAAAAATGCTCTTTCCTTCTATTATTTTTAGATAGTTTACTTGTCATCGTAGAAGTCAGGTATTTAATTTTCACACATACACACGTACACATTAACAATTTTTTTACGCATGAGCTTTGCATCATTCATCTTCCCCCTTCCACACAATTAGTGACAGACTACTTTCAGAACTGGACAAGAGATTCTCAATCAAAGCTGTCATCCACAATGCAAACTTTTGTTTACTTCCAACTCGTGTCAGTTGTGTAATTACATAACGGTTAAGTAAAATTTGTAACAAGATCTGTCTTTCGCCAATTCATTGCGATAAATCCAGAAATTAAGTCCTAACGGCGGTGTTCCCTGCATGACTGCAGCTGCCGAGCTGAAACTAGTAAAAGAATCGCCACAAGCAGCCTTCTCTGTCTTGTTAACGCACATCTTACCGCTATACACATACATACGTATAAGGCGGCGAGCTGGCAGAAACGTTAGCACGCGGGCGAAATGCTTAGCTGTATTTCGTCTACCGTAACGTTCTGAGTTCAAGTTCCGCCGAGGTCGACTTTGCCTTTCATCCTTTCGGGGTCGATAAATTAAGTACCAGTTACGTACTGGGTTCGATATAATCGACTTAATCCGTTTGTCTGTTCTTGTTTGTCCTCTCTGTGTTTAGCCCCTTGTGGGTAGTAAAGAAATAGGTATTTCGACCGTCGATACGTTCTGAGTTCAAGTTCCGCCGAGGTCGACTTTGCCTTTCATCCTTTCGGGGTCGATAAATAAAGTACCATTTTCGCACTGGGGTCATTTTTGGTGTACAAGGAGTTTTGTTGGTCTCTCGCACAACTGTGCTCCACACAAATAATTAGGGGGATGGGTGCAGTTTGGGAAGTTAGGTGGCCAGATGTTAAGGTTGATGTGGTCGCAGAAATTATCTGACAGCCATGTCTGGCTTCTCCTGCTTGTGTGGCATGGTGCAGAGTCCTGTTGCCAGACACAGGGCTTCTAGCATCCACCCTCTTGATCCAGGGCACCACTACCTCCGCCAGGCACTTGATGTAGGCCTCCGTGTTGAGTCTGAGGTCGTGTGGGAAGATGAATGGAGGCATAACGTCGCCATCACTAGTGATCACTCCAAACACCATGATGTTATTGTATGTTTGATTTCTATCACTTTCGGTACATGTCCTCAGATTGCACTGTCCTTAGATTGACACCCAAACACTCTGAAATGTTCGTGTTGGAGCCTCCGGTGCAGAATGCTAAGCAGCACAGCATATTTCCGACAGAATGAATTGCGTCATGGTGCTGTTTTTCTCTCATGCGGTACCCAAGTGACCCTACTATACTGTGTAGTCGACAAAATCAAAACAAACAATGCACAAGCGCGAAATTAAAAATATAAAATAGCGACAATTTACCCCTCGCATTTTGTGTTTTATATATATATATATATGGAAAAAAAGTCAAGGTAGAAAATGCTAAAATAATTTTATAAAAAACATTTCAGTACCGGTTTCAGTCATTGAAACTTTTTCAACTGTAAGTATGGAAAACAATTAAATTTTGGAAAACTTAAAAGAAAAGCCTTTCTAAAAGAATATTTGCATAATGTTCAAATACAAGTGACATTTTCCTTTTTAACATAATTTCTTTGTAACTAAACACTTTTAAACTTCGTATACTGGTAGAATTTGTTTATAAAACATCTTTTTCTCTTGGCTTTCTTGAGAAAATTCTGTAGTTTGTAAGATATTTGTTCTTTAATTCCTTGCATTTCGGCAATTTCAACCAATCAATGATGACTATTGAGATGAATCCAATATCTCCGGATCGTTGTCAACAATAATTTGGTTGAAATTGCCGAAATGCGAGAAATTAAAGAACAAATATCTTACAAACTATAGAATTTTCTCAATAAAGCCAAGAGAAAAAGATGTCTTATAAACACATACTACCAGTATACGAAGTTTAAAAGTGTTTAGTTACAAAGAAATTATTTTAAAAAACTGCCGTTCAAACCGAAAAGATCCTATTTTTATGTAATTTTGTTAAAATGAGATGTCAGTGTTATTTTCATTTTTGCCTAATTTAGACGACAGTTTATGTGTGTGCGTGCGTGTGTGTTTCTGTGTTTGTTCCGCTCCCACTACTTGACAACCAGTGGTGGTTTGTTTCCATCCCCGTAACCTAGCGGTTCGAAAAAGTATCGACAGAATAAATAATGAACTTAAAATATAACAACTGGAGTCTATTTCTACGGCTAAATCTGTGCCCCAGCATGGCCTCAGTCCAATTAGAAGCTAAGTGATAAAAAGAGACATACATACATACATACATACATACATACATACATACATACATACATACACACACACATGCCTGCAAGTGGCCAACGAAAGTATACACAAACACACACATATAGGCGCAGGATTGGCTGTGTGGTAAGTAGCTTGCTTACCAACCACATGGTTCTGGGTTCAGTCCCACTGCGTGGCACCTTGGGCGCGTGTCTTCTACTATAGCCTCGGGCCGACCAAAGCCTTGTGAGTGGATTTGGTAGACGGAAACTGAAAGAAGCCTGTCGTATATATGTATATATATATGTGTGTGTGTCTGTGTTTGTCCCCCTGGCATTGTTTGACAACCGATGCTGGTGTGTTTATGTCTACGTTACTTAGCGGTTCGGCAAAAGAGACCGATAGAATAAGTACTGGGCTTACAAAAGAATAAGTCCTGGGGTCGAGTTGCCCGATTAAAGACGGTGCTCCAGCATGGCCGCAGTCAAAGTGACTGAAACACGGAAAAAGAAAAAAAAGAAAGAAATATACAAACACACATATATACACATCAACATACTAAAAGAATAAAAGAAAATTATACTGTTTCATTTTGCTAACTTCAGTAAGAGTATATTTCTTGTCGATCAGGCAATTTTTCACAATGTATCTCTTTCTGTCTTCTGTCTGTCTGTTTTTGTCTGGCCCAAGTATCCGTCTGTCTTTTAGTATCTCATTTTATTTTCTGATCTATTTATTTATCTTTCTATCTATTACTGCTTCTGTATATCTGTATATTTCCCCTCTCCATTTGTATCCATATAGTCATAGTTTTATATATATATATATATTTATATAATTTTATATGTGTATCTAGCCGTCTATCTTTCCATACGTCCGTCTCATTGCTTATTATCGTCTTTGACACGTTTTGGCAGACAAACATACAAACATATGTATACATGTATGGTGTGTGTATGTTTGCACACACATACACACACACACACTATTTTATTGAAGCCGAAAAAAGCTTCTGAAACGTTCGCCAGACAGTTGTGAGTGTAAGTGTTCATGGAAGCGAATTCAAGGAATGAGTGGCTGTGTGGTAAGTAGCTTGCTTACCAACCACTGTGTGGAACCTTGGGCAAGTATCTTCTACTATAGCCTCGGGCCGACCAAAGCCTTGCGAGTGGATTTGGTAGACGACTTTTTGATAGTTATATAATAATAAAAAATATATATATATATATATATATATATATATATTTAAAATTTATAAGTTTAAATTATTAATTTAAATAATTTTAAAAAATTTTAACTTTAATTTAAATATTTTAATTTGGAATTTTATATTTTTATATATTTTTTATTAATTAATTTTATTTCTATATATTAGCTTATGATTTTCTCTGTTTGATTTGCCTAATAGTGGTTTTATCTCTAATTTAATATAATGTATGTATGTATGTGTGTGTGTGTGTGTGTGTGTATGTATGTATGTATGTATATATGTATGTATGTATGTATGATGTATGTATGTATGTATGTATGTATGCATGCATGTATGTTTGTGTGTCTGTGTTTGTACCCCCACCATCGCTTGACAATCCATGCTGGTATGTTTACGTCCCCGTAACTTAGCAATTCGGCAAAAGAGACCGAGAGACCGATAGAATAAGTACTAGGCTTACAAAGAATTAGTCCTGGGGTCGATTTGCTCGACTAAAGGCGGTGCTCCAGTATGGCCGCAGTCAAATGACAAACAAGTGAAAGAGTGAAAGAGATTAATATTGCAATAAACACTCAGCTAAAACACGAATCTGCTAATGCAATGTGCATACGATGCAGTCACCCACAGCGGAAGAGTTTCACAGAGCACGTGGTCAGGCTAACGTCACCATATCCTGTTACTCTAATAATGATGCGTACCAAAATGCAACATGGTGATATTTCATACTTTATACATTACTTTAATTACCCTGTTCCCTTTGTGTAAACTGATATTACTCACTTTCAAATTGGGTATACTCCTCCACCCCTATTTTTACCCTGCCGGTAATGTGCACCGACTTGCAACGGTAATATGCCATACTTGGATTACTTTGATAGCTGTATTTACTTCTATTATTACTACTGCTGCTGCCGCTACCACCACCACCACCACCACCACCAAAACTACTACTACTACTACTACTACTACTACTACTACTACTACTAATAATAATAATAATTAATTCTTTTTATTGGCCACAAGGACTGACGAATATGATTAGAAAACATAAAGGGACAAAACAAGACGAAAGGTTACAAAAGGTTTTGTCCGTTTTTGTAAAAATCGAGTAAAAAGGCAGTTTAACAACGAAAATATAATAACGAAAAAATCCCAAATGGGGGGAGGCGTTACGAAAAAAGAAAAGGTCTCACATGGAAAAACCCATAAAAGCCACGGGAGCCTGGTCATAATAATAAGCTCTGATGCAGTACCAGGCAATGGCTCTCATGGCTTCTGATCTTAACTGACTGGAAGTGTTATCATGTACATTGTTTCGTCTTGGTATAAAAGATGGGCTACAGCAAATATTCTGTTCAATACCACAGATTTGCTTGTCAGTTGTTTGACCTTAACCACTTGAGCATGTCCCTTAGTGGCTGACAATATATGCATCTCTGACCACGAGCAGAAGTAGTGGGAGAGCATCATAGCCATGTGTTGAGAGAGATTCTTTGGGGTTTGAATAATTCACCTCTGGAAACATGGGTGTTTCGTTCAACAAACATCCTTAAACAACCCTTATTCAGGGACCTTTTGAGCGGGATGGGTTACTCGACCAGAAGAAAATTCTAATTGGGTCCCCCACCTGCAAGGTCATGCGCTGCTTATCTTGATATGAGATCACCATGTCACGCACATATGGTTGTAATGCATGTGCCTGGTGTACCCTTATCAGACGGGTAGTCATGATGGGTATACATTGGGCTTCGTATATTTTACCCCAGTGTTACTTTGATGGCATGCACTGCTCTCTCACACAATAATAATAATAATTTTAAATTTGTATTATGTACACTGAAATTGTGTATCCTGTAAATTCTTGAGAATTATGTATTGTAAAGTTTTGCATTGCGATCTCAGAACGTTGTGGCCTGACCGCTAAACATTGTGATTTGCGCACTATAATTTGCATTTGGTCCTCGTACCTGAACGGCACAAGTTTCATGCTTGTCTCTTTATTACCTCCGCCTTTGGTGGAGGTATTGTTTTCAGTCGTGTTTGTTTCTTTGTTTGTCCGTGGATAAGATATCTCAAGAACTGCTCAATGGATTCGGATGAAACTTTCAGGGATGTTTGGTCACGTGACTGGTACGAACTGATTAGATTTGGGGATCGATCCGGTACCGGGCAAGGATTCTGGATTATTTTTCCGTTTTTTTTTTTAAACTTAAATTTTTGAGAGCGGTCGGGTTCATTTTTAGTATTCTCGTTTTATATTGTAATGCATAGATTCATTATTGTATGGTATTATTTTATCTTTTATTTTTTACTTGTTTCAGTCATTAGACTGCGGTCATGCTGGGGCACCACATTGAAGAATTTTTAGTCGAGTGAATCAATCCCAGTGTTAATTTTTTTTTAACCTGGTACTTATTTTTTCGGTTCATTTTGCGAACGGCTATGTTACGGGGACATAAACACACTAACACCGGTTGTCAAGCGGTGGTGGTAGACCAACATATATACAAACACACTCAGATATCCTTTTATTTGTTTCGGTCATTTGACTGCGACCATGTTGAAGCACCACCTTTAAGGGTTTTTAGTTGATGTAGTCAACCCCAGGGCTTATTCTTTGTAAGCCTAGTACTTATTTTATCGGTTTCTATCGCAACCGCTAAGTTACGGGGACGTAAACACACCAGCATCGGTTATCAAGCGATGGCGGGGAGGACAAACACAGACACATACACATAAATATATACATATATATTTATACACGACATGCTTCTTTCAGTTTCCGTCAACCAAATCCACTTACAAGGCTTTGGTCGGCCCGAGGCTATAGTAGAAGACGCTTGCCCAAGGTACCACACAGTGAGACTGAACCCGGAACCATGTGGTTGGGAAGCAAGCTTCTTATCACACAGCCACGCCTATATATACAGAAGGCTTCTTTCAGCTTCTTATTTCTTTACTACCCACAAGGGACTACACACAGAGGGGACAAACAAGGACAAACGGATTAAGTCGATTATAACGACATCAGTGTGTAACTGGTACTTATTTAATCGACCCCGAAAGGATGAAAGGCAAAGTCGACCTCGGCAGAATTTGAACTCAGAACGTAACAGCAGACGGAATACCGCTAAGCATTGCACCCGGCGTGCTAACGATTCTGCCAGCTCGCCGCTTCCACCTCCGGCTTCTTTCAGTTTCTGTCAACTAGATCTACTCACACAGTTTTGGTCGGCCTGTGGCTATAGCAGAAAACACTCACCCAAGGTGCCATGCCGTGGGATTGAACCCAGAAACATGTGGTTGGGGAACAAGCTTCTTACCGCGCAGTTACATCTGTTTGTTGTTTACACAACCGTCTTCGTCTTTTTTTTTTTTTTTTTGTAAATTCTCACTACACCTGTGCCTATATCGTGTATTGAAAAGGATCTGTTGTTTCAAATCTCGCTTGCCTCTCCTCAGGGATATTCTGTCGTTTTTCTTTTACTTGATTCGATCATTTGACTGCAGCCATACTGGAGCACTGCCTCGAAGGGTGTGGCTCATCAAATCGACTATCAGTACTTACTTTTTTAAAAAAAACTTTGGTTATTATTCTAACGGATTCTTTTGTCAAATCACTAAGTTACGGGGACGTAAAAAACCAACACCGGTTGCAAAGCAGTGCGGTGGGGAGTAATCACAAAAAATCGCGCGCACACATACACAAATATGTACACATGACGGCCATCCATATAGTTTCCGTTTAATAAATTTACTCACGTGGTGTTGGCCGGCAGTGGGAACTGAAATCGAAACCACTTATTTATTTCTTTAGAGTCCACAAGGGGCTAGACACAGAGGGGACAGACAAACGGATTAAGTCGATTATATCGACCCCAGTGCGTAACTGGTCCTTAATTTATCGACCTTGAAAGGATGAAAGGCAAAGTCGACCTTGGCAGAATTTGAACTCAGAACGTAGCGGCAGACGAAATACCTATTTCTTTACTATCCACAAGGGGCTAAACACAGATAGGACAAACAAGGACAGACAAACGGATTAAGTCGATTATATCGACCTCAGTGCGTAACTGGTACTTATTTAATCGACCCCGAAAGGATGAAAGGCAAAGTCGACCTCGGCGGAATTTGAACACAGAACGTAGCGGCAGACGAAATACCGCTAAGTATTTCACCCGGCATGCTAACGTTTCTGCCAGCTCGCCGCCTTGGTTGCGAAACCACTTGGCTGCGAAGCGAACCTTTTCATCTCAGAACCTTGTCTGTTCCTTATCAATCGACCTTGACGAGCTCTGCCGTCGATTTCGACTTATGTGCGTACAATCGTTCGATGAATCAATTATTATCGATGGAAGCAGTATTAGTAGTACCAAAAGACAATTTTTATATCCAACAATCATTATATTATCGTGTGCTACGATATATATACTTATGCTTTTATGCACCATACACCTGTATGGGAAGATCTCTCATGGCTAATAATATAGTTTTCGGCGTTCTAACAAGATAACTTCGTTAAGTTAGATATAAAAAATTATCTTTTGGTATTAATACTGATCATCATCATCATCATCATCATCGTTTAACGTCCGCTTTCCATGCTAGCATGGGTTGGACGATTTGACTGAGGGCTGGTGAATCAGATGGCTGCACCAGGCTCCAATTTTGATCTGGCAGAGTTTCTACAGCTGGATGCCTTTCCTAACTCCAACCACTCCGAGAGTGTAGTGGGTGCTTTTACGTGCCACCGGCACGGGGGCCAGTCAGGCGGTACTGGCAACGGCCACACTTAAATGGTGCCTTTTACGTGCCACCGGCACGGAACCAGTTGACCGCTTTGGCAACAATCACGCTCGTATGGTGCTCTTTGCTCCCCACTAGCACGGATGCCAGTCATCGAATTTGATTTCGACTTCACTTGCCTCAAACAGGTCTTCGCAAAGCCTGCTGGCCATTTGCAACACCAGTGTCTGAAAAGATGTTGATATTCTACATATCAAGGCAGCGAGATTTGTTGGGTTCGCTGTCTGTATTCGCTTCCCACTGATGATGTCCAGTTGACTGAAATCACGTGATATGGGAGTTGCAGGCCCCATAACAGACGGTTCTCGTCTGCAACGATATATGTCTGTGCTTTTATGCACTGTGTGCTTGAGATGATCTCTCTAGGCTAAAAACGCAGTATTCGCTGTTCTACCAAGTCTTCCACGTTAAGTTAAAGATTTACCCATGTGTGTGTGTGTGTGTGTGTGTGTGTGTGTGTGTGAGAGAGAGAGAGAGAGAGAGAGAGAGGTGTGTGTGTGTGTGTGTGAATGACGTGCAGCGGTTAATAGACAATAAAAACGAAAAAAACAGTTATGAAATATTATAAACTACCTTGCTTGGCAACAGGTGGGGGTTAGCGTCAGGAAGGGCATCCGGCCGTAGAAAACTTGCCACACGCATAGCGCTGCGTATATGTATAATAGATAAATTTTCGAATTATAGAAATTTTCATCCTCTTCGAGGAAAGAATAAAATGAATGGTTTGTCGTAATTGCGGCTAACTCGAAATAAGAAGCGGGAGAGAATAATCTCAAGAATCAAGAATTTTCTCAGAAATTCGCATGCCATTAAAGAAAAGACAGTTTAACTGCCTGGAAACAAGGCTACAGCTGTAGACGTGTTTCTCTACTTTAATAGGCGTCATCAGCACAGCAGTAGTTGTTCTACCTCGAATCCAGCTGACGAGTTGTTTAGACAGAATAGAACACGTGGCCTAAGGATAACTTTCATAATAGTAAATGATAATGAGCTAAGAACAATAACTTGGAAGGACCAGTGGCATGAATATGGATAATAAAGGCGAAAAACGATATATATATATATATATATATATATATATATATAAACGGCAGTTTGTCTGTGCGTGTTTCTGTGTGTCTGTTTGCTTGTACCCTCACCCTGACCACGGCTTTCAACCGATTCTGATGAAACTTGACACACACATAGCCCAATGTCATAATTCAAAACTAACGCAGCCAAAATTTTGAAAAGTTCCCCCAGTTCTGAAAAAAAATCGATAAATTCGACATGGGGTCGAGAATCAGAAACACGAACCACAAACTGTCTAGGGGACGCAACTCCATCCTTTTTTAACTCTCAAAAAAAAATTTACCATATTTTTTTCCATTTTTTGGCTATAACTCTCTAAAAATGCTTTATAGTTATTTCCCTTACAAACCTGAGCAACGCCGGGCGATACTGCTAGTATATATATATATATACACACAGTTAATCCAAACATGAAAACACAAAGAAAAAAACACAACAACGCGAGGACGTGGAACAAATATAATATTATTGGACGCTCAGGAAGGAAGGGAAGAAGGAGGGTTTTACGTTTCGAGCGGAGCTCTTCGTCAGAAACATAGGAAAAGGAAAGAGCCAGAGAAGGGAAGACGGAGGAAAAAAAATCGCCAACGGTACACACGCGGTCACATATATATATATATACGTGTGTGTGTGTTAAATAAAATGAGACAACAAAGCCAAGGCTGTGTTGAATTTATAGGACATTTATAAAGAGAAAAATAGTCTTACAGCTGTTTCTGGGATATTAGGGATATCCCTTCATCAGAGACGATATGCGAAACAGCATATGGAATTTATGTGTCTACACCATCCACTTGTAATGACAAAATATGAACTCCTATCGGAATGTATATACCATGGACTAGAAGCATTTCTACCCATTCTACACACCACTTTCCTTGGATGATAGAACTACGACTGTAACATCCTACATATATTCTTAATTTTATTTTTATTCTCTTATTTTCTTTTATACTTCCTATATCCATCTTTTTCCAAAATAACTCTTTATATCGAACTCTACTATTCTCTCTAGTTAACTCTCTCATATTGTCTCTGATGAAGGGGATATCACTAATATCTCAGAAACAGCTGTAAGACTACCTTTCTCTTTATAAATGTCCTATCCACACAACCTTGGCTTTGTTGTCTCATTTTATTTAACATATACATGCTTACACAAGACCTGCTTTAGACTCCTCATTCGTATTATTATCGAACCGAGAGTCTAACCACGGTCCTCCCGTAGCATTTACATAACCTTACCTGCCATCTTGGGTCTTCTGGATACCAATACCTCTCATAGTATATATATGTATATATATAAATTTTTCCGTAATGAGATAAAAAACCAAGGTTGAGTAGATATTAGAACATTTATAGATAGGTCTTACAGCTGTTTCCAGGATATTTATTATTTCATCGGATAACCTATATATATATATATATATCTTCCTATTGAGAGAAAAAATAAACATTATATATATATATATATATATATATATATATATATATATATATAATGTTTATTTTTTCTCTCAAAATGAAGATGATTTCACTAAATCCAGAATTTATCTGGGTTGGTATTTGATGTACCTTCTTCGAGTGTGTATGTATTTAAGTATATGTACGTATGTGTTAATTACTGGCATAATGACCTTCCCGAGATACAGTATATGTATATTATATATGTATGTGTGTGTGTGTTAGTGTAGTAATGAATAAAATGAGAAATAAAGAAAATTTCTAACAATGCAGTAAATTTTTTTAAAAATTGTTTCTGAAGAGAGGCCGTTGTGTCCGAAATATAAGGGTTTTCTAAAACTCTGCCTTGTTACAAGCTTTCTTTTTATTTCTTATTTTATTTATCATTCAACTTTTGTATTAAAATGCTTCAAGTGAACTACAACACACACACACACACACATATATATATATATACATATATATATATATAGACACACATATATATATATACACACACACATATATATATACACACACACACGCACATATATATATATATATACACACACACACACGTACATATATATATATATATATATACACACACACGTACATATATATATATACACATATATATACATATACATACACACGCACATATATTTATATACACACACACACACACATATATATATATACATACACACACACACACACACACACATATATATACATATATATATAGAGAGAGAGAGAAATGCGCTGGTCGAATCTGACAAAATGTCCTGTTGAATTTGTTCTGTCTGTCTGTTTATGCTCTGAGTTCAGATCCCTCTGAAGTCAACTTCGTATTTCATCCTTCTGGTGTCGAGAAAAAGTACCAGCTAAGTATTGGGGTCAATATTAATCGACTGCACCTTCCCTCCAAAATTTCTGGCCTTATACCTATGTGGCAATTACACACACACACATACCGGTATTATTTTTTTCATGACACAAAGAAACCGATAAAATGTTTGATAGCCTGTTATGTAGCCAACCATGCATTCAGGCATGCCGTTGCATGTACAATGGCAGACACACGCCTAAGACAAAACACGAGGGGCAGCCTCTACGTGATCGCTCGATGTGCTAGAAATAGAAGCCAAATTTCATTTCACATCTTACTGTTCTAAAATAAAGAACGTATTCGATAATGTTATTCTAGATTATGCTTAAATACACACACACACACACACACATATATATATATATATATATATATATATATATATATATACAGGATGTCCCCCAAAAATGTATACACACATTAAATAATTGTAAATTTGTTATTCTTTGTAAGCCTAGTACTTATTCTATCGTTCTCTTTTGCCGAACCACTATGTGTATACATTTTTTTGGGACACCCTATATATATATATATATATATATATACATAGCGCATTTCTCTTTCTATATATATGTATATATATGTGCGTGTGTATATATATATGTGTGTGTATATTTAAGCATAATCTAGATTATCCATTTAAGCATAAAAATGTCTTAACTTCAATATTTAATAAATTGTACCTGGGCTGGGAACAGTAGGGCTTATTGTCAAGCCAGGGCTTTTCCCTTACGGAATTTGGACAGATGTAAAAATAAAAAAAATATAAAATTTTTTGCTTGTTTTTTAAACTGGAGATAGAATGGTTTTTAAAAAGTGAGGCGGGAAGCGAGTTCCAGATGGGAATAACTTTTTTTAACAGAAGGGGTGGCCTGTACGTTGATTTGGTCTGTTAGAAACATTGAAAAAAGTGACAACACAATGTTCATTATTTTAAAATACCCAACAAAAAACAAAACAATAATAGATGGGATTGCTACGCTTGACAAGTTTTTACGCGATAGGTTTGCCTGATTAGGGCTAATCTGGCGGGTTAAAAATCAATAATTATTATTTCTAATTTAGGCAATAAGGCTTACAATTTTAAGAGAATGGGGTTGAGGTAGTCGATACAATCTACTAAATACATAATTGATACTTTATTTCATCACCCCTAAATGGATGAACGGTAAAGTTGACTTCGTTGGGATTTGAACTGGGAACGTAAAGTGCCGGAAGCAAAGACCGCAGGTCCCCCCCTCCCCTTCACTAACGATTCTGCCAACTAGAACAGTAACAACAACATTGCTCACATATAAAAGTTTGAACAGATAACATTGAATGCACACTCTAACATACCTGTATACATACATACGCGTAACAGTCAAATTGACACGAAAACAAACTATATAAAACTTTATATACATATATATATATATATTATATATATATATATATATATATATATATTATATATATATATATATGTGTGTATACATACTTTATTATGCATATATTTATACATATGTATACACACTTACACATATATAACCGTATAAACTCAATTAAACTGCTCCAATAAACACACGTACATGTAGAAGTAGGGTGACAGTGGCGGCGACACACACAGACAGATACACAAAGTAATGACCTTAAACAAGCGATACAAGCATATACTTCAGATAGTGGTTACTGTTCGGAACTGGATACATATACTGACACCCAACGTCGTATACACTTAAGCAAACAACTTTGAATACAGCATACATACATACATACACATTCACATCATACGTAGCCCACACCCCTAAAGTGTTCCCTTTCCTAATTCAATATCGGGATAAGCAAGAAAAGAGAGAATAAGTGGACCCGAAAGAAAGATGGAGAGTGGGGAAAAAAAAAACTAAATAGACAAAGAGAGTGAAAGTAGAGAGAGAAAGAAAGAGACAAAGAACTTCAACGGGAAGAACAAAGAGAATGTATGTGAAAGGAAGAGATAAAGAGAAAGAGGAAGTAATTGAAAGGGATATAAAGTGAATTGAATGAGAAAGAAAGGAAATGATAAGAGAAGATCAGAGAGAGAATGAGGAAGAGATAGAAGCCGAGTGAGGTTGGAAATGATTAAAAAAAATAAATTACAAGGAGAGATTGATGTGGATGAAGAGCGGAGAGACTGAGAGAGATGAGAGAGGAGCTTGCCGAGAAGTGTGAAGGAGGAGGATGAAAAAGATAAAAGAAAATGCGTTTGAGTGAGAAAGATGTTATAAGAAGAAGAGAAAGGGCCGTTGAGAAAGAAAATTATGTGCGCGTGTGTGTGTGTGTAATTTTTTGTATAGATATATTTATATATGAATATATATATATATTTATATTTACAAATAAATATATATATATATAATATATATATATATAAATAAATATATATAATATATATATATATATATATATAATAAATATATAAATATATATATAATATATATATATAAATATAATATATAAATATATATATAATATATATATAATATATATTTATATATAAAGAAATATATAATACACACACACACACACACAGAAAGAGAGAGAAAGGGAAACAGAAGTGAAGAGAGGGAGATAGAGAGAGAGAAGGTGAAAGAACGAGACAGAAAACGGTGGAAATAGACAAAGAAAACAGACGAAACACGCAAAACTCACGCACACATAACTAGACACAAACACGCACACATGTCATTAGTAGTAACATATAAACATATATACATGCGCTCACCTCAACGCACCATTTACCCCACAGCAGCCAACAGTTCGTGGGAATCCCCTCTACAATAATGTATGTTCGTTGATTCTCTTACTTTCTGGACAAATTCACACAACAGGTTAGATTGAATATATACTTATATATTTATATATATATATTTCTGTTTTATTTGCCTAACTTTTTCTGATAACGATCATAATTATAAACTAATTTAATCATCTTTATTACATTTCTTTCATTTACTATTTTAGACTAGATTCGAACCGTTAACCTTCATATTTATTTCATGTTTATTTTTTGTTCGTTGAAAGTTTTGTCATTTAAAAGCAGGAAAAAGAAAAAAAAAAACGAAGTTTATGTGATATTCTTTTTAAATTTGGAGATCTGTTGTCGAATTTAGTATTAAATTAATGTATCATTTTATTTTAAGCTCCTGTGTAACTTTTATGTTCAGCAATGTTATGTCCATGTATCCGTGTGTTTATATCAGTATATATTCATCAGTATTTATATATATATTTCATATATTTTTGTATGTATATATATATGTATATACCTTTATAAATCTACGTTTATATCTGAATGCATATACGTTTTATAAATGTGTATGCATGAATGCGATGCATATGTATGTGTATATATATATATATTTTAAGCGGTGCAATCAGCATGACCGCAGCTCTGAGCTGAAACTAGAAAAAAAAAAAAATATATATATATATATATATACTCTTTTACTCTTTTACTTGTTTCAGTCATTTGACTGCGGCCATGCTGGAGCACCGCCTTTAATCGAGCAACTCGACCCCAGGACTTATTCTTTTGTAAGCCCAGTACTTATTCTATCGGTCTCTTTTTGCCGAACCGCTAAGTAACAGGGACATAAACGCACCAGCATCGGTTGTCAAGCAATGCTAGGGGGACAAACACAGACACACAAACACACACACGCATACATATATACGACGGGCTTCTTTCAGTTTCCGTCTACCAAATCCACTCACAAGGCTTTGGTCGGCCCGAGGCTATAGTAGAAGACACTTGCCCAAGGTGCCACGCAGTGGGACTGAACCCGGAACCATGTGCTTAGTAAACAAGCTACTTACCACACAGCCACTCCTACGCCATATATATATGAAAGCGTGTATGTTTATACATAAGCCTGCATGGACTGGGTGTTTGTGCTTATGTATGTATGCGTGCATGTTTTTATATATATGCGTGAGCACGTGTTATGGATTCTTCACCGGTTTCGACGATGAGCATTCGGATCGACCCAATAAGTTTCTGTTCGTGTAATTAACGTGAAAGTGATTGGCTATTTCTCCAACACGTGTATCCATAACACTGAATCAACAAAGCATTGGATGACTAGGTCGAACATGGTGAATTAAAGTACATTCCTAGAGAGAAAGAAAGGATTCGATTCTTGTATTAGACTAGTACTTTATTGATCGACCACGAAAGAATGTAAGGCAACATTTACCTTAGCGGAATCTGAACTCTGTGAGAGGGACGGAACAAGTACTTCAAGACATTCTACCCGTCTGTCCGTCTGACCCTCTCTCTCTCTGAATATGTATGGGTTTTCCTATAGAATAGTCAGAAATTTTCTAGCTTGTCAACAGGTGATGGTGCGTTTACGTCCCCTTAACTTAGCGGTTCGGCAAGGGACCGATAGAATAACTAGTAGGTTTTAAAAAATAAGTCCTGGGGTCAATTTGTTTGATTAAAACCCTTCAAGGCTGTGCTCCAGCATGGCTGCAGTCAAATGACGAACATGGGAATAAAAAAAATAGAAAATCCAGAACTGAAAAGTTCAAAATGGGCGGGGATCACACATAGACACACACAACGGACTTCTTTCAATTTCTGTCTACCAAATCCACTCACAAGACTTGGCTCGATACCATAACAGAAGACACTTGCCTAAGGTGCCATGCGGCGGAACTGAACCCGGAACCATGTGGTTGGGAAGAAAGTTTCTTCTGTCCACACCGCTACGACTGCGCCAACGTAATGAATGCATGTGTGTGTATGTATAGTACGTGTGTATGAACGTTAGTTCAGACAAACATAGACCATGTGTAACTAGTTTTTAGTTAATTGAGCACTTGAGTAAACTGTTGCATGAAAATACAATTTGCGGATCTTTTCGGTTTGAACGGCAGTTTTTTCTAGCAGTGTCATATGACATTGTCACCCATAATTATGACCCTAGAATCGATCTATTGCGTTTCAATCTGTTTTAGGGTTAGGGTGGGGAGGGGGGGAAGGGTATCTTTTTCTTCTTTAGAAATGTAAATAAACCCAATGTTTCTTAAACGAGGGACATATTCATATGGCACAATGTTTTCACCTCAATAGACGTCATTGATTGGTTGAAATTGCAGAAATTGAAGGAAAAGAAAACAACAAATATCTTAGAAACTATAGACTTTTCTCAATAAAGCCAAGAGAAAAAGATGTTTTATAAACACATTCTACCAGTATACGAAGTTTAAAAGTGTTTAGTTACGTGGAAATTATTTTAAAAAACTGCCGTTCAAACCGAAAAGATCCCAATTTGCATGAGAGGAATATCGACCAGTCTTTCTACACCCATGTATCTATAATCTATCCATATCTATCTTTATTTTCACCAATCAATTTACGTCCATCTTTCTCTATCCGTCCGTCCGTCTGTCTACATATGGAAATCAATCTTTAATGTTTATGTGCATATATAAACGTTCATGCATGCTTTAATTATGCATATACATATATGTAAACATGTATACGCATACATATATGTATAACCTTTTTAATTGTGTATCTGTAAGGTTGTGTGTTCAGCAGACTTTCTGACTCAGATAGGATCAGCAAGACACTATATGACAAAGATGATCTGTTAAATTAAAGATGCATTCTTTCCAATGGGCTTGATACAATTTCCGTCTATAAAATTCTTCTCATAAGGTATTGGATTTACGCGAGAATACAGTAGAAGGCTAAGATCGGATAGAACCTGGATCTGAAGATTTGTAGATTATTTCTAGTTGGTGCATAGGTTGTGTGTGAGAATAGGTTTGTGATACGATTAAATCGGATCTTGAATCGATATCTGCTTAACCCATAATGCGCTGGGATTTGCATTTACATAGTATGGATTGCTGAGCACATTTTATGAAAATGAGACTACCGTGCACACACAAAATAGTTAAAATATCTCCTTAGTATATAATGGTGGCAAATTTTACATTATCTGAAAAGTCATTAGTTGAACTATTAGTCCTCTTGCATTCTGTGGGGTATCGAAGCGTTTGAGTGATTAGACCTCAACTAACGCCCATAAATTAAATGCATCTATCTGGGTCACGATCGTGGCCTGTCGACCTGTGCCTGACGGCCACGATCGTGGCCCGTCGCGCTTTATGTTAATGCTACTTAGCGTGCGGTCTACCGCGCTATCCGTAGTTTACGCTGTGAAATGATGTGATTTTCGTTAGGATTAGGGTTAAAATTACGCCAAATTGTAAATGGTTAGCGGACCACGCGCTAAAGTGGCACTATCTGTTCTACATACGATTGACCGAATCGGACGTTTCTGATCGCTGAATGAAGTTGGTTTGTTTTCGTTATTATGAGTATTCACTAGTTGGTGGCGGTTCGACTCATTCTGTGAAAATGTTGACACAATTTGAAAGTGTAGGCGATCTTTCGTATTGCGTACATATAATGACAGATAAAGTGAAAGGAAAGTAACTGCTAAACCATTTACATAGTAACCTAGTCGTTATTTTGTCACCCACAACGATTCAACATTATATACAAACAGAATAGAAGGAATATGGAGTTTCATCAAAAGTAAATATATATGGAACTGAGGACAATCTCTTCTGAATTTAGTTTACCCGATGCCATTTTTACATTGATGTTATTTTGGACGATCTAACCGTCATTATATGTACATAAAACGAAAGATTCCCATAATCGTGCATCTGAGTAATTTCTGTCGAACGATATGTATCACAGTGTCGGGTCTTTATTTAGGAACATAGTCATTTATTCAGAGGAGTAGGGGTCTCTTTATAGGAAAATTGTAATGGTATGGATATGTAATGCACGTGAATAATGATAGTTGGGTCAACAATGAGAGTCTGCGGAAGAGGAAGGCCGAAAAAGATGTGGGAAGAAATGGCTTGGAGTGATCTCTGGATGTAGAGCCTCACTCAGAATATGGCAAACAGCCACAAACGGAGGGAGGTTGTGTTACAACTGACTCGTCCAACTCACAACAGTATAGAAAAGCATACGTAAACCTGATTATATCACACACACACACACATTACTGGATTGGATTGCTAAATTGAGATTGTTGTAAGAGCCTGTAACTATGGTGTATTAAAGATAGATGCATGGAACTTCGTGTGCTTATTTGTCATGACAAAACAAGAGTGCTAAGTATGTCCACCATCAGCAGTTATAATCAATTGAATACAGATGTGAAACTCTTCATTTATTGACATGGACGCCTTCAGTGTAGCGACACTGCCAGAAGTTATTTTCTCTTCAATGACACTCCATATCTAAGTCTCGTGGATTCAGATCTGGTGAGTTCAAAGGCCAGATTTTCTTGGGGACAAACAGTGGTAATTTCACTTAGAAATAATTCTGCACGCTCTCTGAACCCTGTGGTTGGTGCAGAGTCATGAGTGACATAACCTCAGACTCAATGATGTTCAAATAGCCTATGTTGATGTTTGATAAAATGATTTTGCATCGCATGTCAGTCTCATGCAACAAATCAAAGCACCATCATTGAGACCGGATTCTTGATTTGCACGATAGCAAAAATTTCGAATGGCTTGAACACAATAAACCCTGCAGTTGGAACAATTAATCACTTGGCTGACTACGAATTGTCGTTGAAATTCCAACTTCTCAAGTCATGTACTTGTTGAAAAGCTTTAGGGCTCTCTCAGTTCTAATAGCTTTAGAGAGGTAGTGACTCTTTGAACGTATGGGTTCATGCCTAGATTATTTTTAACGGCCCTAGCGTATTGTTTTCCTATTCACAACAATGTTTTTTTTTTGTGTGTGTGTGTGTGTACATGCTTGATTAGCTTGGTGGATCTTTTTTAAAAAATCCAAAACATACGGTCGTTGGCGGCAGATTTACACAGACACATTATTTTGGTCAAGTCAGTCTCTTCCTACTCAGAATTTCACCTGAAGGTGCACAGGATGTTCAGGTAACTTACTTGAAGATTCTGTGCACCTACATACAGGTGAATATTATTCCTACGGGTATAATATTTGAGTAGAACCGTTCTGAGAAATTGGTAGCAAGTCTTTGAAATGGTTGACAATGAATTTCTTGCGGTATTTTGATAAAGAACCACTCCAGGTCAGTGGATTCAAATAATTGTTAGAGCGCCTGGTGAGATATCTTAAGTTGTTTAATTCCGCCTCCTGTCAAAAGAAAAAGAAAAGACAACAAAAAAAAAACTAGTCTTTCGGGAACCTAGAAAATTGGCGATAGGTTTAGAAAATCTTCAAACAAGTGCCCAAGTGTTTTCAGTTTATCACCCAATGGAAACGGAATGAAAGGGCCTTTGAAACTCTTGAGCAATCTTCGTCGGAAAGAGGTTTATACCACTTCGCCAATTTTCTTGTATATTCTACTACTTACCTCATAGAGGTGATTGAAGGGTGAAGTGGGTCTGAGATTTTTTTTAACGTGCTACGATTTTGAAATACGCAACAGGTCCACACTAGATTATATAAAACATCTTGTTGGAGTTTATTTCTATCTTAAAAGATAAAGCAACTGAAAGTATTCTATTGGAGCAAATTACTCTGTGGTATATATGACGCTTGCTTTCGATTCTAAACCTTCATAGCGTCGTGAAATCATTCCTATTTTATTATGTCGAAAGGTACCCAGTATTTTAATATATGTATTTTTGGATATTTCATTCAACATTTGCGTTCTTCCACATCATGACGAAACTAACTTTCTGTTTGGTCTGAAAGTGTCCCGTTAATTTTGTTAAACTATACTTTATACTGGGTAAAGTGAAATATTATTTCGAAATGAAATTATAAAGAAACGAAAATTTATAACTTAATTTAATACTGTAATTCCCAAACTTTTCTCGCGAAACAAACGATTTTCTAAAGATCGAGGCACTCAAACCTCTGTTTTGAAGAGAGCTCATGTTACTCTGAATTAAAAAATTAAGAGAGAATACGCATCACAGAACATAGCAACCGATTTTGAAGAAGCTGATCAACATCATTTTCTAAAAAAAAGAGAAATAAGAAGCCTCCAAATTTTTTTTAGGGAACCTCTGCCTTGTAAGATTCAACCCTCTTCAAGTTACATACATTTTATGTCTTTGTTGAAGGTTTCCTAAGTTTCTAAGGACGTTTTTACAGTCTGCTATGCTATTTATTATGCGAAATCTCATATTGTATAAGCAAAGTTATTAAAATTATAATGATAATGTCTTTCCCCAAGAGTATCAACTGAGAAGCTAAACCCAGTACATTTTATGTGTGTGTATACTCTCTCCCTTTACCATATATAAAGCCCTTCTGATGCTGTCACTTCTATCCAAACCTAATGAGACTTGATGTGAAATCAAGTCACCGTGAGATCCGCAGAGGGAATTATGTTCCAAACAAATTGCCAATTTATTTTGTGTTCTCAATAGCAAATAAGAAATCTTATGCAACGTCCATTTTTGTATTCAGATTTTGTGAGTTGAAATGATATCAAGATCGACTCTGCTTTTTTCACATATTCAAGGTGGATGAAATAAGTTATCAATCAGATAGCATTATATTCTTGTTTTGCATTGCAACAGGAGTGGGGGGATCTTTTTCTTATTAAGAGCAAAATATTAGTACTTAAGAACAAGTGTAAAATTATCTGTGTTGGGAAAAATAACCTACAGTTTGATTAACTCACAGGAATGCAATTTTTAAAATTATTGTTTTAGTCTTTAGATTTAAACCGTTTCTGTTTTTCCCAGATGGATTCGTCAAATTTCGAAATTTTACCCGAGGCCAAGAACATATTACAAGAATAGTCGGATCTTTACCTTTTGACGTACAGATTTAAAAAAATAATTTTTTGTAACTAAACACTTTCAAACGTCGGACTGGTAGAATGTGTCATATAAAACATGTTTTACTCTTTGCATTCTTGAGAAAAAGTTATATTTACGGAGTTATTAAAGTTGTCCTATTTCGGTAATTTCAACCAATCAATGGCTGAATAAAATTACTGCTGTTTGTCACAAAAACAGCAGTAATTTTATTCAGTCATTGATTGGTTGAAATTACCGAAACACTACAACTTTAACGTGAAATAACTTCCTAAATATAAGTTTTTCTCAAAAATGTTAAGAGTAAAAGATGTTTCATATGACACATTCTACCAGTGTCCGAAGTTTGAAATTGTTTAAAAATTATTTTAAAATTTGTACGTCAAAAGGTAAAGATCCGAATAATCTCTATTTTTCTGAATTGCAGACTCTATTCTGCCGTCTAAATCTACCTATTCTGTCATTACTCACCGTGAATCATATCTAGGAAAACACTTTATCCAATTAAGCCCTTTGTACCCTCTTTTTAGAATGGACATATTTGAACAATATAGCCATAGAAATACAAGTAGATGAGATAATCACTGTTAGCTCCATCTTTGATTGTATGTCTGCTCACCTTCTCTTTTGCAAGAATTCAAACATACCATCAACCTCGCCCAGTTGCACCCTACACCAATATGTGTGTGGGGTGGATGGGATGAAATGTAATCTAACAGTCCCCTCTCCCGCCTTCTCATAAAATATCCCTTTCTCCCACCTCTGCAATATATATAATTTTTAATATTCGCACATATAATTTAAATATTCATACATACATACAAATGTATGAATAGTATACAATACATATGTTAAGCGAGTCTCAGTCTTCTGTCAACGGTTGTATATCAAAAGGCGGTAAAAAGATTAGAAATTTCAAGACAGCGTCTCCCCTTTGGGTAAAAGGAAAAAAAAAAAAAAATGACGCCCTTCCCTCTGTCTACCTTCAGTGGATACAGTGAAGAAATAATAATGGTGGGTGGATGTGTGAAAAATCAAGCTAAGCATCCTTTTTCAACGGTTTCTTAGAGTTTAGGCGGTCTCTTTTGAAGAAATAACATGGTATTGCTTTGTGATATGTGTGTAATGTTTGCACATTACAGGAAGTAATATACGCATACCACACATAAATCCTGAGATTACCTATTCAAAGGGAACTGGTAAAGCCACTTATATATGTATAAAAATTCGGCCATGCTCTGTTATATATATATATATATATATATGTATGTATGTATGTATGTATGTATGTGTGTGTGTGTGTGTGGTGTGTGTGTGTGTGTGTGTGTTGTGTGTGTGTGTGTGTGTGTGTGTTTACATCAAGTTTATAAAACCATTCATAATACTGAAGGATCACGCAGTACTTTAAGAAGAATATATACCCTTATTAAACTTTTTACGAAACTGACTTTGACCTGCTACCCCACACTCCACCCTATACATATCAACTTTGTCAACTTTCCTCGGTCGAGTAATTGTGGCGTTAAATATACATGTACATTAACATTTAAGTTTGTTCAGATGACGACTATATTGGACAGACCGTTTATGTAGAATTGTTTTGAAAGGAAATGTACTTAAAGACATCTATGTAACTTTTATGTATGTCGCTGAATATTGCTATACGCAACTGGCAAAGCACTTCAGTGTGAAGGCTGTGGAAGTAGGAATGGAATTTCGTTAACAATGTCGCAGAACGAAATTTAATCCGAGTTTCCTTTCTGGTATTCCTCTAGTTCAAATTTTTTCTTCACTTCGCCTATCTGGTCACACTATTTTACAGAGAGTAAAACGATTTTGGATGAAGGATCTTTTTGGTTTGAATGGCAGTTTTTTCTAGCGGTGTCATGAAATTGTCACCCATAATTATGACCCTAGTATCGATCTATTGCGTTTCAATCTGTTTTAGGGGTGGGGGAAGGGTATCTTTTTTTCTTCACAAATGTAAATAAACCCAATCTGTTTCTTAAACGAGGGACATTTTCATACGGCACAGAATGTTTTCACCTCAATAGACGTCATTGATTGGTTGAAATTGCAGAAAGTGAAGAAAAAAACAACAAATTTCTTACAAACTATAGAATTTTCTCAATAAAGCCAAGAGAAAAAGATGTTTTATAAACACATTCTACCAGTATATGAAGTTTTAAAGTGTTTAGTTACGTGGAAATTATTTTTAAAAAACTGCTGTTCAAACCGAAAAGATCCTTGGGTGAATATATAAGTTGTGCGTTTGGATAAATGTATGTGGGTTAGTGACATTACTTTCCTCTTCGGATATAAGAATCGTAATCTTTGCACGAGTTTGTATTTCGCGTATGTATCAAACTGAGAAAGGAACCGTTAAAAGCTGAGCTTGTGTATTTCTAAGCCATTTACTTTTACCCTTTCGACTGTACTGCAAAGTATATCAGTAGATTTTAGTCAACATTATGTAGTAAATACTTTGTCCCTACTTAAAATATCTTCGCAGACGAGAAAAATAGCGATTAGCCGGATTAACTTTAATCCTGTTGGGATTCCATCAGCAACTGAGTACTCTCTTTACCTATCCACAGAGACACATAAACCCTGTATTCGCAAGGGTTTCAATAAGTTGAATAGACCGATTTGCATACCATAACGCTCTCTCGACAGCTAGTTTGAATAAGTTACAAGTGCGTTAATGTTTTGTTTCAGGATAATACAGTATCTTCTGTCTGACGTTATTGTATCGAGAAACAACATGCTTAAAAAGATTACATAAGTGTTGGTTAAAATCTATAGATATACTCTGTCGTATAAAAATATAGCATTAAAACAAAAAATGTCACTAATATACCAGCAAGTAATTTATAATACTTACGTCTCGATTTTCTGTCTACTATTTCTCTTCACGTTTTTTACCCTTAAATTTATATTTTGTCTCATCGCCTGGTATTATCCATTAACTTCTCAAGTTCTCCTTAAACTAAACATGTTGCTATCATTTCAAGACTTCCTCTCGCAAGCTGCAAAACGTGTTTAACTTAATATACTAAAATATTTATGCCTCACTGATAGTGTATGTTGACACATACACACGTTTAGGCGTAGGCATGGCTGTGTGGTTAGAAAGCTCGCTTTGCAACCATATGGTTTCCCCTTCGAATCGTTAAAACAAACTACTGGTCAATTACCTTTCCCTCAACATTAACCTTATCTCTTAATCTAAAACCCTTGTCAATTTCGCCAAAAACGGTCGTGGAATTTCATAATTGGCCTGAAAAACTGAATTTGTAGAAATTTTCAGTGTCAAATTGAAGAGCTGTCAGTTATTGATGAAATCTCAAATATTGAAACCGGTCCAGCTGATTCTTTTTCTCTGTTTCACGGTTCTAATATATAAAATGACAGTTGTTTGCTGTCGGTCGATGTATTTTATTTGGTTCAATTTATACGCTTCAGGGTTGGTTGAAGTTGATTGTTGTACATTATAGCATAAAAGTCTTCACTGCAAATGCGTCGGGTGTGTGATATGTAATAGGCATAGGTATCTGTGCGTAGATATGGGTGGGGATAGTCGATCACATCGACCCCAGTACTTGACTAGTACTTATTTTATAGACCTCGGAAGGACGAAAAGCAAAATCGACCTCTGCTGAATTTGAACTTAGAACATAAAGACGGATGAAATGCTACTAAACATTTTGTTCGGCGTGCTAACCATGTGTGCGTGTAGATATATAAATATGCATATAAATGCATATTTATATGTATATATAAATTTATATAGGAGCAGGGCCCATGGCTCCCGGTGACCCCCGCTCCCTCGTGAGATTGATGCTGTTAATGTTCGGCTTAAATTGTCATATGTTAACACCTGCAAGAAAGGTAAAGGAGCAAGGAGGGAGTTGCAGTGAAGCGTCAGGGTGATGTATATATGTATGTATGTTATGTATGTATATAAATTATACACATGAGTATTTATATATATATACACACAAAATATGTGTATATGTTTGTGTAGACATATTCACATCCATGTGTTAGTGTTGAAATTAAACAATCACGAATGCGTATGAATGAATGAGAAAATGGAAATGCCGGTATATAAGGTAATTTATTCAGACTATTATTGTTTGATGGCTGTCTCTTTATAAAGAAAAAAAAAGCGTTAAAAGGAGGAAGGATAAGAAAAAGGAATTCTAGAAATAACTTGTTATGGGTGTGTGTGACAAGGTAGCTTTTGTCGTGTGTTTATCTTACTGGCGTTATGTCATCGCTTTTACCTTTTATTATTATTATTATTATTATTATTATTATTTTACCTGTCAATGCTTTCTTTTTAGTTTGTCAAGGTGGCAGCAGAGTAGTCTTTGTAAGCAATGATATTAGTGAAAAGATGGTGTGGGAAAACGCGGAAAATTTGAAAAAAGAAATGTGTACAGGCTCGTGTGAATAAAATGACAGCTTTAACACGTAGCTAGCGTGTGTCAATGTTTGCTATTGTCGGTTCATAGAGTCAGTCCTGATAGATTGGATTTATTCATCATCAGAGATTTTCCATTCGTGCCCATCTCGCCTTTCATTCAGATTGCAATATACTGAAAGCTCTCTATTGTCTTGTGTCTTTCCATTTTTATTAAGGTAAAATGTGAATCGAGGTATAATTTGACCTGTTATTTCTCGCAGTCAACCACGTTGTCCATCTTGTATTGGGTCGTCCATGATGATAATGGAAATGGTAACTAGTGAGATATTGAGACCGGCAATGTTGAGAGGAGGTCTTAGGGATCTTTTCACTTTGACCGGCTGATTTTTAAAATAATTTCAACACTTTTAAACTTCGTATACTGGTAGAATGTATTTATAAAACATCTTTTTCTCTTGGGCTTCTTGAGAAAATTCTGTAGTTTGTAAGCTATTTGTTGTTTAATTTCTTGCATTTCGGCAATTTCAATACTTGACTGATACTTTATTTTAGCGATCTCCGCGTGATGAATTCAAATCGTGCCCATGCGGGACTTAAAGTGATGAACAGTCCAATCTAGTTACAGTAATAACAGTAAGTGTGGAGGAGATTAGAAAGAGAGCTTTTGATAACACAATAACGAAATAAAAATATAAAATAGACGAATAGGTCTGCTCGGTCAACCATACTGCAGTAAAATAAATGAAGTCGTCTACAATAGTGTGTATTTTTTATTGTTGGAGAAGAGGTTTTTTTTGTTGAAATGGAGGCGCGTGGCCTAGTGATTAGAGTGTTACACTCACGCTCACGAGATGATAGTTTCCATTCCCAGATCGGCTTTGCGTTGTGTTCTTGAGCAAAATACTTCATTTCACGTTTTGCTCTCCTAACTCAGACCTAGTCTGAGCGGAAGCTGTCCCTGAAAGGGAGGGCGGAGGTAGCAGGTGTGTTCATCGCATCTGTAATTACCTACCGCCTGACCGTCGTGCCTTGCCCCCGATTCGTGGCTGACCAAGTTGGAACGCATGCTCTTCCGCTTTTTGTGGCAGAGCAGGACACCTCTTGTAAGGCGCTCTATTTGAAATGAAGAACTGAAATTTATCAAATATTTTTACAGAAAGGCGTCCTAGATGTTTTTGTGGTTGTAATACAAAACGTTAAGTCAAACGACAGAATTTTTTTGTTCATTATTGAACATCGTTGCAAGTCCCTAATGTAGCCCCTCCGGATTCGATAAAGTATCCATTAAAAACAGCGAAATTGTTAGATTTTCGAGTGAAATACTTAGCGTATTTGTTCTGGTTCATTGCATTCCGAGTCCAAGTCCTGCTGTTGCCTATTTGGGTGGTAGATTGAATGTGACCCAGTTTAACCACCACTTGGGACTGTGAGGGTAGGAGCTACATAGTTGGCATCGTTGATTCGACGTTGACTTATTTGACATAAGACGTTTTTTAATGTTTCTCTCGTTCTCTCTCTCTCAAATCTCTGTCTCTTTATGTGTATGACCACATTTTTCTTTTTGCGTATGTTTTTGTTAATCTTGTTCAGTTTATAAATTGTATTGTCCATTTCTCTTACTCCTTTCACTTTTTGTATCTCTATATTTTTGTGCGTGTTTCCAATGTCATAAAATATTGTCAAACATGTTGAATATTTAAACGGCTGCGCTCAGTTGTTCGATCACCTGGGTACATTGGACACCTTTAGTGGTGTCCGTTCTGTTGTTTGAGGATACATTCCTTACTCTTCCACAACCAGTCTCGGAAACCCCACAAAAAAGGTATGGGGTATTAACCCTTTCCTCTTGACTAAACGATAAAAAATATTCACACGTATTGCGAAATTCATCAGCCCTAATATTTTACAGAATTAAAGTTAGTTTCTGTGACTTATCTTGAAGCTTACAGAGTTACTTTATTTCTCCACTTAGATGTTATGTGAAGGATTTTATTATTCCGTCATTCCTGATTCAATTCGAGATTGAGGATTGAAACCCGACTTAAATCTTCATAGAGCTTGAAGATTTTTCGTTTGTATCTCATCCCTTAATTGATGTCGAAACAATTTCCGTTTATTTTTCGATTAGTGAGCTAAAAGTCAACCACAAGAAGCAACTTTATCATTTTTTTTCTGTGCTAGATATTCGAGAAATTAATTATTTGACTAATAACTATTTTATTAGACTATCAATCTAGCTCTTGGATAAGGGAGAACAAAAGAAAATAGTGCTGCTTTTAGGGGGGTGGGGTAAAAAAAGACCAGGGAAGCAGTATAGAGTGAAAGGGTAATATTGAAGTACTCCACTTGAAAGAAGAAACAGCAGCAGTTTCCAAATCCAAACTATCATCAAATTCAAATGATTCTTCAATCTCAAACGATTTGTCAACCTTAGAATCCCTGTAAAACGTGGCAAAGAAGTAAAAACCCTCCATGTTTGTTAATTTTGTCAAATGAAAAGACGTTGACGTACGACTTTGGTTAAGTAAGATTACTGATGATATACGGATCTTACTGGTACACCGAGGTTAGTTTATAGTTCAACATCTAGATTCTTATTTCTGTGACCTTATATATTAGGGAGTGTGGAGGCGCGTGGCTTAGTGGTTAGGGTGTCAGCATCATGATCGTAAGATTGTGGTTTCGATTCCTGGACCGGGCGACGCGTTGTGTTCTTGAGCAAAACACTTCATTTCACGTTGCCACTCTGCTGGCAAAAATGAGTCATGCTGCGATGGGCTGGCGTCCCATCCAGCTGGGGAAACACATACGCCATAGAAACCGGGAAACCGGGCCCACGAGCCTAGCTAGGCTTTAAAAGGGCGCATTTATTTTTTTATATATTAGGGAGTGGCAATCAGATGACAAGCTAGAAAACTAATAAGGGAGTAGGTTTTTTTTCCTCATTCGAATCCTATTAGATAACGAAATTATGTTTAAATTAAGGATGGTCTCCTTTATGTTCCAGTCATGCCGGGGCACCGCCATGAAAAGTTAATCGATCAAATCAATCCTAGTACTTTTTTTATAGTCTAGTACTTGTTCTGTTGGTTTCTTTTGCAGAACCGCCGTGTTATGGGGACGTAAACAAGCCAATACCGGTTATCAAGTGGTGTAGGTAGAGGACAACTACAAACACAAAGACACGCACATACGACGAGCTTCCACACAGTTTCCGTCTACCAGGTTCACTCACAAGTCATTGGTTAACTCGGGGTTATAGTAGAATACATGGATCTTTTCAGTTTTCTTTTAAATAATTTCCACGTAACTAAACACTTTTAAACTTCGTATACTGGTAGAATGTGTTTATAAAACATCTTTTTCTCTTGGATTTATTGAGAAAATTCTATAGTTTGTAAGATATTTGTTGTTTTTTCTTCAATTTCTGCAATTTCAACCAATCAGTGACGTCTATTGAGGTAAAAAAAACATTCTGTGCCGTATGAATGTGCCTCTCGTTTAAGAAACAGATTGGGTTTATTTACATTTCGGAAGAAAAAAAGATTCCCTAACCCTAACCCTAAAACAAATTGAAATGCAATAGATCGATACTAGGGTCGTAATTATGGGTGACAATTTCATATGACACCGCTAGAAAACACTGCCGTTCAAACCGAAAAGATCCGCATCTTGACTTGTAGGACTAAATTATGTTGAACCTTGGGAATCACTAATTAGTAAAACTTTAACACAAGCCTTTTGTTAAATTCTGACTTGTCATTTGTGACTCGCTATTCAACGGCAGTTTTCTTTAAATCCACACACTAGCTCTTGTGTTTTCTACTTCATCACACTTTAACTTTTCATCTTGCTCCCCCTCTATTTGTCTCACGACAGCTTATTTGTCATTGCCTCTAACGAATACGGTAGCTTAAAAAGTAATCCATTTCGGTGGTCCTGTTGCCAATAATGGAATAATGACTATGAACGTTTATGTTTGTGTGAGTGGACTACTCAGTTCCTTTTGTATTCAGTTATGTTTGAAATAGTCCTGTCCATTGTTGTGTTTGGTATACATCTCTTCAACGCGTGTCACTATGAAACGACTGTCTCCCTCCCACTCTCTTTCTCAGCCTGACTCAGACTTTTACTCGCAAACTATTGTGTATAGTTGTATCAGGGTTAAAATGAACTGATCGAGAAAGAAAGCTAACTTCTAGAATAATAAAAGAGGTGTATTGTGGAGCTTAACGGTTGTACATTTGTATTTATAAACGAAAAATGGTAACAGTTTTTATAGTTTTAAACTGCTCTTTCTCTCTCTCTCTCACTCACACACACACACACACACACACACAACACACACACACATTCAATTATGCGGGTAAAGAAATTAAATATAATTTGGGTTTAATATGCAATATTATGAGGATAAACTAATTATATTTATCCATATTAAGGCGGCGAGCTGGCAGAAACGTTAGCACGCCGGGCGAAATGCGTAGCCGTATTTCGTCTGTCTTTGTGTTCTGAGTTCAAATTCCGCCGAGGTCGACTTTGCCTTTCATCCTTTCGGGTCGATAAATTAAGCACCAGTTACGCACTGGCGTCGATGTAATCGACTTAATCCCTTTGTCTGTCCTTGTTTGTCCCCTCTGTGTTTAGCCCCTTGTGGGTAGTAAAGAAATATATATATTTATCCGCATAATTGCCTCTATATCTGCTCACCTTGATTACTTTTATAAGCCACATCTTTACCCCCACAGAATTGTTCCCACGTAAAGACATCGGAGTCTTAGTTCGAATCATCTGAGCGCTACTAGGTGTTTTCTATATCGAGAATCTCTGGATCTCATCTGTTGGTTGTGTATACTCAGGTAGCCAAAAACTGGACGATCTTTACACAGTATCCTTCATACAAGGTTTCTACCCGAATATAATTTTACTAAAATGCATATAGAAGAGGCATGAATAATGGGGTTTACATATTTCTTTATTTGTGCATCTTAATAGCTGATCCTGAGGTACATTCTAGGTTTGTTACACTCGCCTCCTTATGAGAGTTCAAAATCTCTCGTGGAAGCGCCATCCCACCAAAATGCAAATGTATGGGAAACTACCACCTGTGTCATCTCTTGTGAAAGGTAGGAGAGTCCAGTTTGCTGGACATTGTTGTAGAGCTGAAAAAGAAGTAATTTCTACTCTTCTCCTCTGGAAGCCATCTACTCGCAATACCAGAGGGCGCACACTCTCCTATCCTGATGTAATCTCCAGGGATACAGGCATCCAGCAACAGGACCTCCGTAATGCCATGATGGACCGTGAAGTCTGGCGTAGCATGGTAAATTCCATTGTCTCGACCACGGTCGAACAATGATGATGATGATGATAGGTTTGTTCATGGTTTCACTCAGTCGGACGATCGATCGATTGAAAAAGTTAAACTATCTTAAATACTAACATCATCGGAGTCATCCAAAAAAGCTGTTAGATACCATTTCTCGAGTATAAGTGAATGTAATTCTTTGTGTCTATAAGTATTTAATTTATATTAGATTTTAGAGTGTAAATTGGTTTTGATAGCTGAAGCGATTTCCATTGATTTCGATTGTTTTTGATTTCATTAATATACTAAATTGGACTTATACAAACTGGACAGCGTATCATCCAAGTTGTTCTTAAAAGTTTTCGACAGGGGATCGATCCATTTGCCCTATATTTAAAATTAATTTTTTGTAACTAAACACTTTCAAACTTCGGACACTGGTAGAATGTGTCATATAAAACATCTTTTACTCTTAGCGTTTTTGAGAAAAGCTTATATTTACGAAGTTATTTCACGTTAAAGTTGTCCTATTTCGGTAATTTCAACCAATCAATGACGTGTATTCAGCTGAATAAAATTACTGCTGTTCTTTGTCAACAAGAACTTCCGGTAGTGTATTTTTCGTTTGTCAAAAATTATTTTTTAAATCTGTCGGTCAAAAGGTAAAGATCCTCGACAGGTTATATTTATCTTTAATCTCTTACTTGTTTCAGTCATTGGACTACGGCCATACTGGAACACTGCTTTGAATCGCCGTCCGTACTTATTGTTTAAAGTCTTGTACTTATTCTGTTGCTCTCTTGCCGAACCCATAAGTTACCGGGACGTATACAAAACGGTGGTGCACACACTGGTTTCTTTCAGTTTCCGTGTACTAAATCCACTTACAAGGCTGGGACTATAACTAGAAGACACTTGTTCCAGTTACCACGCAGTGGTATTGAATCCAGAGCCATGCAGTTGGAATGCAAGCATCTTACCACACAGCCACGCCTGGTTGATAGATTTATTGTACGTTGTTTCTATTTTCGAGTCGAAAATGTTGGGTTTTACAAAGGAAAGATGTAATACAGATTCATTAAAGTTATATAAACATAGGAGAAAATATATGTTAATTTAAATGATGATGATGAGGTGGTGGCTGTGGGCGTACTAGTAAATTTCACTTCGACGAATGAATTGTTTCACATAATAATGAAAAAATATAGACTAAATCCTTCACTATTTAAATACCTTAAAACTCAGTGGTCTATGCACTTCCGAAACTCGAGATTTTGAGAGAGAGAGAGAGAACAAAAGGGACTTTTCACAACAGCAAGCAAGGTACTGGAAATTGGATATTTCGAAAATTTAGCCCTCTACTCTACAGTATTGAAAAGAGATGAATAAAAAGAGAATGGAAACAGAGGAAATCTTTAAGATGGTCTGAAGTTTATCTGCTGCTGACATTGAAGATAACTGTATATTTCTTTATCTATTCGCCTTTCAAAGAACTAATTATACTATAATTTATTATATAAGGAAACTGTAGGTCACTTCCGCCGTTTTCTATCAAAAGTCAAAAGATAAGAAAGTCGTAACCTGCTTATGACTTTACGTTATCTAAACTTCTAGTAAATACTAATAGATTGTTTTGAATGTTAAACTTTAAACTAAAACATTGTAATATTATGTATAAATAAGCTTATATACAAAGCGAAAATTCCTGTTGTTCTCTGTTCACTAAATTATTTGGGTTTCGATGTACCCGGTCACAGCTGGTGACCTTGACGCTGTGAAAATTTCTATTGCATCAGAGACTTTTTACTTATCTCTGTAGGTATATATATATATATATATATATATATATATATATATATTTCAAAATGTGACCTCGTGTGTACCGTTGGTAATTTTTTCCCCTCTGTCTTCCCTTCTCTGGATCTTTCCTTCTCCTTTATTTCCGACGAAGAGCTTCGCTCGAAACGTTAAACCTTCCTTCTTTCCTGAGCGTCCAATAATACTATATTTGTTCCACGTCCTCGCGTTGTTGTGTTTTTTTGTGCTTTCTTGTTTGGATTAACTATATATATATATATATATATATATATATATATATATATATATATATATATATATATATGTGTGTGTGTGTGTGTGTGTTTGTGGTTGGTATATTTGTAGACAACTCTGATGCAATATAAAATATCGAAAATAGCACCTATTTCTTCGCAGAGCATTGTTTCAGTCCATAGACCTCTGGGTTCTGAGTCCAGCATACTTCAACTGCGCCACTCTACTCAACGAGGGGGTTTAAGCAAATAATATAATGTATTATTTCTTCTATTGTCTGTTTTGGGATACATAATTTCTATTTACATCAACCACCACCTGTTACTTATTGTTTATTTCTGTGCATTAAACTGTGTCAGAAGTACGAAATAGAGTAAACTACACAATACTTGCAGGTATGGAAATGAAAGGCAGATGCACAAAAGTAGGTTTGATGGTTATATTTATATGGAATACAAAATAAATTATGTAATACTCTTGACAGCTGTTTCGGGTGAACCATGACTTATGCCATGAACTTATCTATCTATTGGCTTTCAGAATTTTCTTAGGAGGATAACGACTTTACCTACAAGAACTTGTATTATTCCATACACCTATGACATTACGAGTCTTAATTACGTAATAATGTAGTTATGGCATTAGCCATACAGAAAACGAAATGACGGTTGCTTCTGATAGGAGCCGATGGAGATGTTGCTTGAAGATTCTATCCCGACCCCCCCCCCCAAGAATTATTGGGCTAATGGTATTGGTTATGCAAAAGGCGGCGAGCTGGCAGAAACACGCTGGGCAAAATGCGTCTGCCGTTACGTTCTGAGTTCAAATTCCGCCGAGGTCCACTTTGCCTTTCATCCTTTCGGGGTCGATAAATTAAGTACCAGTTACGCACTGGGGTCGATGTAATTGACTTAATCCGTTTGTCTGTCCTTGTTTGTCCCCTCTGTGTTTAGCCCCCTGTAGGTAGTAAAGAAATAGATATTGGTTATGCAAAATAATCATCAAAATTGTGGTAGCACTTCATTACTCTAATATATTCACCTGGATTTGATGTTTATTATTCTATAGATTTTTTTCTATAAAAGGGGTTCTGGTTATGAACGTATAAAACGTTTACCATATCACGCCGTATTCCCGCTATAGCGAGAGTAGGGTTAAACGTCACCTCTGCTGGATTCCCTGTAAAACGGTAATTGAACAACACACGTAGATAAAAGGAAACGCAGCCGTTTCTGCCTTAGTTTGCCTGCAATCGTTACTTTTGAGGAGCTGTATATACAGCTATTTATTTGTTTTGCTCAGGAGCCCGGGTGGAAGGTAAAATTAGCCACAAGTTTGAGAGTATTTACGTATGATCCGAGGGAAATATTTCTGCTATATCTTTATAGGTCGATCGACCTAATAGTGACACACTCAGATGACTTTATCTTGGTACATTTCAAATTCTTCGCTTTCTTTAATTTAATAAAACTATTAAGATTATCATTAAAAAATGCATTGATCATGTTATATTTACATTGTAAATTTTGGGGAAATCTGTTCGACAAAATTGTATTTTCATTCTCTCTTTTGGATGTTGGATGTACCCCACTTCATCTCTTAAATTCAAGTGTTGCTGTCCCATATCTCCTCAAGCAAACAGAAATAAATGACCCATAACTAGCTTTTCAACATGAGCTTTCCGTTTGGCGCCTGCCTTTTGTGACGTCTGAGTGGTTTTGGTTTTTAAAAAATTAGATCACAGAAACAGATAAGCTAATTTTCCTTTACTTCTATTGGCTGGCGTTATCAACCATTGATTGCGTATATGCCAATATCTCGCCTAAACTTCTTTTAAAAGGTATTACCATAATTTTGAAGTAAATAAACCTTCCATATCCAATACAGTGAGTTGAAAAACTTTAACTGAGATTATCCATGCAATTAATGAACAAAAATCTATAGTGGGAAAAATCTAAAAGAAAAACCGGATCTTTTCCTTTTGAACGGCACATGTCAACACAATTTCTAGTTAACTAAACACTTTTAAACTTCGTATACTGGTAGAATGTGTTTATAAAACATAATTTTTTCTTGGCTTTATTGAGAAAATTCTATATGTTGTAACATATTTCCACTTTAATTTCAAGCATTTCGGCAATTTTAACCAATCGCTGACCTCCATTTGGGGTGAAAACATTGTGTGCTGTATGAATATGTCCCTCGTTTAAGAAACAGATTGGGTTTATTTACATTTGCGAAGAAAAAAAGATACCCTTCCTCACCCCTAACCCTAACCCTAAAATAGATTGAAATGCAATAGATCGATACTAGGGTTATAATTATGGGTGACAATTTCATACGACACCGCTACGGAAAATGGGATTTTTTTCTAGCGGTGTCAAATGAAAATGTCACCCATAATTATAACCCTAATATTGATGTATTGCATTTCAATCTATTTTAGATTTAGGGGTGGGGGAAGGGTATCTTTTTTTCTTCGCAAATGTAAATAAACCCAATCTGTTTCTTAAACGAGGAACATATTTATACAGCACGGAATGTTTTCACCCCAAATGGAGGTCAACGATTGGTTAAAATTGCCGAAGTACTCGAAATTTCAGACGAAATATCTTACAAACTATAGAATTTTCTCAATAAAGCCAAGAAAAAATGATGTTTTATAAACACATTCTACCAGTATACGAATAGAAATTGTGTTGACATGTGCCGTTCAAAAGGAAAAGATCCGAAAAACCCTAACAAAGGAAACAACATCAAAGAGGAAACCTCCAATTAACTATTTTGTCTTTCGATTAAAACAAATTAAAATGTGTGCCATGGGCGGAGAAAGTGTGTCTTATCTCTTGTTTCAGTCTTTAGACTGCGGTCATGCTGGGGCACCACCTTGAAGGGTTTAGCTGTACTAATTGGTCTCCAATACTTGGTTTTAAAACTGGTGCTTATTTTCTTGGTCTCTTGCCGAATTGCTAAGTTAGGAGATGTCAAGCAACCGATGGCGACACAAACGCCAGCACAGACTCCCACCACACACATATATATACATACACGCGCGTGCGCGACAGGCTTCTTTCAGTTTCTGCCTATCAAATCTACTCATAAGGGTTTGGTCAGTTCGAGTCTATAATATAAGGCACTTACTTAAGAGTACTTCTTAGTTGTAGTTTGAGCTTCTTAACCACACAGCCACGTCTGAGCCTATCTTTATATATAAAAGTGAAGTTGTGTGTCTCTCTCCTACGATTTAGATTCCTAACTACTCCCACATTTTGCGGTGCAGTGTAACCAAAAGCGGGTATCTTATAGTCGTGATTCATATCGAGCCCTTCTGGGTATTAGCGCGCGTCTACGATGAGTCTACGATTTAAAAAAAAAATTACCATCATTTTCCCCCATTTTTAATGCAATTTTTTGCTATTATATAAGGGAAGTAACTCTCTAAAAATGTATTATTAAATCTCAGAATGTAAAAAGCTACAGTAACACCCCCCTTTGTGGTTAGCCATATTGAGATGACTATTATACTTTACATCTCTAAAAATGCTTATTTAGTTATTTCCCTTACAAACCCGAGCAACGCCGGGCGATACTGCTAGTAATATATATTATAATTACACACACACACAATTGTTTCATTAGAATAATCATAATACAATTAGATTACGTAGGATGTTACATAACTCCCAACTCATCAGGCCACTAAGTAAACGAGTAGTGACTTGCTGATTAACAGATGCATTAGCAAGTGAAATTTCTAATCTGGCGAGACAAAGGACGAAGAGCATGGTTGACCCAAGTGGAATTTGAACGTAAAAAGCCGAAAGAAATGCTACTAAGCAGTGTGTCCGACGCGCCAATGGTTCTACAAGGTTGCCGTCTTTAGTGAAACATAATTCGGATCTTTTCGGTTTGAACGGCAGTTTTTAACATAATTTCTAGGTAACTAAAAAATTTTAAACTTCGTATACTGCTAGAATGTGTTTATAAAACATCTTTATTGAGAAAATTCTATAGTTTGTAAGATATTTGTTGTTTTTTTTTTCCTTCAATTTCTGCAATTTCAACCAATCACTGACGTCTATTGAGGTAAAAAAAAACACATTGAATATGTCCCTCGTTTAAGAAACAGATTGGGTTTATTTAAATTTGTGAAGAAAAAAAGATACCCTTCCCCCACCCCTAACCCTAAAACAGATAGAAATGCAATAGATCGATACTAGAGTCATAACTATGAGTGACAATTTCATATGACACCGCTAGAAAAAACTGCCGTTCAAACCGGAAAGATCCCATAATTCTACTATAGGCAAAAGACTTGAAATTTTGGAGGAGAGGAGCTTGTCGATTATCGATCCCAGTACTTAACTGACACTTATTTTATCGACCCCGAAAGGATGAAAGACAAAGTCGATCTCGGTGGAATTTGAGCTCTGAACGTAAAGAGCTTGAAAGGAATGATGCCATTTATCATTTTGTCCGACGCACTAATGTTTCTGTCAGTTCGCCGCGTTTAGTGAAAGGAATAATAATAAACGAGGATCCCTTACAAGCAATCCAGTTATAAAACGAAAGCTTTGCAGACAATAAACGTATTTTCTCGCAATTATTCATCAGAAATCACCCAGTTATCTATATATATAAAACTCTAGTTGTGTGAGTGTCTGTCCCCTTCGATTTAGATTCCTAACTCCTCCCACATTTTGCGGTGCAGTTTAACCAAATTCGGGTATCTTATAGTCGTGATTCATATCGAGCCCGTCTGACTATTAGCGCGCGTCAACGATGAGTCTACGATTTTAAAAATAATTTAACATCATTTTTTATTCCATTTTAATGCATAAAATGCATCGTATGTCGATGGCGGCGGAGTTAGCGTCCACGCTCACAGCTGCACCTGTTTGCTTCCTCCCCTTCCCTCCCTCGTGAAGCTGTGGGGAAGGGAGTGTAAAGAAATCAACGTCGTAATGCGTTGTGAAGGAAACCAGCGTTCTTTTAGAACAACGACTTCATGGCTTGAAGACACCAAAACAAAAATGGCTAAGAAAGCCCGAATTTATAAGGGAAGTAACTCTCTAAAAATGCTTACATAGTTATTTCCCTTACAAATCCGAGCAACGCCGGGCGATACTGCTAGTCTTTATATATAAAAGAGAAGTTGTGTGTTTGTCTCCTACGATTTAGATTCCTAACTACTCCCACATTTTGCGGTGCAGTTTAACCAAAACCGGGTATCTTATAGTCGTAATTCATATCGAGCCCGTCTGGCTATTAGCGCGCGTCTACGATGAGTCTACGATTTAAAAAATAATTTAACATAATTTTTTTCCATTTCTTCCAATTTTTTCGTGTGTCGATGGCGGCGGAGTTGGCGTCCATGCTCACACCTGCACCTGTGTTGCTTCTCCCCCTTCTTCCCTCCCTCGTGAAGCTGTGGGGAAGGGAGTGTAAGGAAATCAACGTCGTAAAGCGTTGTCAAGGAGACCAGCGTTCTTTTAGAACAACGACTTCATGGCTTGAAGACACCAAAATTACCATAATTTTTTTCCCATTTTGAATGCATTTTTTTTGCTATAACTCACTAAAAATGCTTATATAGTTATTTCCCTTACAAACCCGAGCAACGGCGGGCGATACTGCTAGTCTTTATATATAAAAGTGAAGTTGTGTGTCTGTCTCCTACGATTTAGATTCCTAACTACTTCCACATTTTGCGGTGCAGTTTAACCAAAACCGGATATCTTATAGTCGTGATTCATATCGAGCCCTTCTGGGTATTAGCGCGAGTCTACGATTTAAAAAAAAAATTACCATCATTTTTTTCCATTTTAATCCTTTTTTTCGCTATTATATAAGGGAAGTAACTCTCTAAAAATGTCTGCGATGAGTCAACGATTTCAAAAAAAATTTACCATAATTTTTTTCCATTTTTAATGCATTTTTTTGCTATTTTTTGGCTATAACTCTCTAAAAATGCTTATAAAGAGATTTGAGTTCATTGAAAGTTCCTTCTCTTAGTACGAAATTCTTTTGTACTGATCCCTCGACTTGAGTGTCGAATGAAACCTTTTTAATTGAAAAGACCCGAATTCTTTCCTTTTCTTCTGCTGACCTCCTCACTCTGTTAAGACTACCTCAATCGAAAAACTTACAGTTGAACTGATAAGGCGACCAGTTGTTAATAGAGTTTTGAACAGAGAAGCTTGACGGTTCTCTTATATGCTGTAATCTCCAGTATCTATATATTTGTGATTGTCTGTGTGTGTGTGTGTGTGTGCGTGCGTGCGTGCGTGCGTGCGTTGCGTTGCGTTGCGTTGCGTTGTGTTGTGTGTGTGTGTAACCAGGAGTGTAGGGTTCGGACAAGTTTCATTACTTTTATTTGTCAAACTTCGTTAAGACGTGTATTTCCTTTATTCTTTGTCTTTTCTTCCTACCTCCTTCGCTTTTACATCAGTTTACAGGTATTATTTAAGAAGAGTGGTCCCGGTGCGCGCATCTGCGCTAGCTAGTCGTGACTAGTCGATCCTACAACGACTACCTGGCAAAGTAAATAAAACACCAAATAAATAATTTTTTACATAAAGTAAATAATTTTTTTTAAAACGAAATAAATAGAACATAAAAACACAGAGTAAATATTTTTTTAAAAACAAAGTAAATAAAACACAAAAACAAAAAGTAAAGATCGACTAGTCACGGCTAGCTAGCGCGGATGCGCGAGTGTGCGCACCGGGATCACCCTTCTTAAATAGTACCCAGTTTACATTTATTAAAGATATAGGCTATATCGAAATTTCGCCAAAATATATTTGTGCACACACACACACACACACACACACACACACACACACACACACACACACACACACACACACACACACACACACACACACACACACACACACACCACACACACACACACTAATAGCTATATTATTTGAATAAACATGGAAAATATATGCAACTCTCTCTCTCATACTCAAAACGAACAAAACAAAACTAAAATACACCGCACATCTTATCACCGAACTAATTCGGGTTTTTCGAATCTTCATTGGTCGCGAGAATAATGTTATTAAATAAATAATTACACTCTACATCTGTATTGAGTACTTCTCTCACGCGCGCGGACATATACATGCATACACACTAAATACACATACACGCACACATATATACATATATATACATGCGCGCGCGCGTACATATGTGACTGATTAACCTTATCCAAACAGGCCTCGCGTGGTGTTGGGTTTCTATAATTGCTGGGTAGACAAAGGAGAAGAAGAAAAAAAAAACAAGGGGGAAAAAAAGAAACGAAATGTTTGTAAAAAAAATAAATGTGTATGTGACGGAAAATGTGAAGGAGGAGGTAAAAGGAGTTTGTATTGGATTGGGAGCAGATGTATGGTGGTGGTGGTGGTGGAGTTTGTTTGGTAGTGGTGGTGTAAATAGCTATGGTGGAGGTGGTGGTGTTGTAGATGCTTGTGGTAGAGGGGATGACAGTGGTGATCGAGGTTGTGGTGGTGTTGGTAGAGATGGTGGTTAAAGATGTGGTGGAATGGATGGTGGTAAGAATAGTTGTAATGAGGGTGATGATGGTGGGGATAGTTGTGGCGGTGGAGACACAAGCGGCGGTGGATATAGTTGTTGTAGTGATGGCGGAGGGGCAATGAAACGGTGTGGAGATAAAAATTGCAAACGGAAAGTGCAAAAGGCTCAGAACAAAGAGAAAAATGTTAAACATAAAGAAACTTAAATAGTAAAGAAGATATTATTGTCAGGTCTTCTTCAGCTTGTGTCTGCTCGTCAGAAGAATGTCGTATTTTTAAGATCAACGAACTCTATT
>NC_042997.1:194814928-194842428 GCF_006345805.1 Octopus sinensis | reverse complement strand
TGAAGTTGTCTGTGTATGGCAGGATTGGTAGCCTTCAACTAACACTATCTCCTCCGACACCCTGCGGCGCAAGTTGACCAAAATTGAGAGTATGATAGAAGAAGGCTTGCTCGTCATTCCTAAGAAGAAAAAATTCAAATCGAACCATGTTAACACCAAAAGTTATTTACATAAAAAAGGTGCTTTTTTTCTATGAAAATCCCTACTTTTTACGATTTTTTGACTGCTGTGTCGCCATTTTTCAGTGTATTTCAACCAGAAAAATGTTCACTTAAAGAGAATAACAAGTTACATAATGCAAAATTTTTACTTTTCAAAAATTCTAATTCTAAAGGGTCGAAACAAACCTGAGCAACGCCAGGTGATACTGCTAGTGTCTTAACCCATTTGTTACTATATTTCTGACCAAAATACACCCCTTATGTGTTTCAATTAATTTCTAACATGATCATAAATTTAGTCTGGTTTCATTAAACAACTATAACTTTTTTATTTATCAATATATTAATGTGATTTTTGGACCATGTTAAGACCAAAAATTATTTACATCAAAAAGGTGCTTTTTTTCTATGAAAATCCCTATTTTTTACGCTTCTTTGACTGCTGTGTCGCCATTTTTCGGTGTATTTCAACCAGAAAAATGTTCACCTAAAGAGAATAACAAGCTACATAATGCAAAATTTTTACTTTTCAAAAATTCCAATTCTAAAGGGTCGTAACAAACCCGAGCAACGCCGGGCGATACTGCTAGTTTAGAATACATACGGAGATAGACAGAAACACAAGCGCACGCTAGCACGGAGAAGTGGATGGTAAAACGATGATGCATGATCTGGTACCACCTATGTTAAATTTGTACAGAAACTACTAATGATGACGACTTAGAGAATGGGTTCTGATTTAGCAATTTTTAGGGATGGCTAATACTATCATAAGGAGGCGAGTGTAGGTTCCATACGGAGCTCAAAATCTCTCGTGGAAGCGCCATCCAACCAAAATGCAAATATATGGGAAACTACCACCTGTATCCTCTCTTGTGAAAGGTAGGAGAGTCCAGTTTGCTGGACATTGTTGTAGAGCTGAAAACGAGGTAATTTATATACTCTTCTCCTCTGGAAGCCATCTACTCGCAATACCGGAGGGCGCACACTCTCCTACCCTGATGTAATCTCCAGGGATACAGGCATCCAGCAACAGGACCTCCGTAATGCCATGATGGACCGTGAAGTCTGGCGTAGCATGGTAAATTCCATTGTCTTGACCACGGTCGAACAATGATGATGATGAATACTATCAACCCCAGTACTAAACTGGTACTTTATTTCATTGGTCCCTAATGGGTTGAAAGGTAAAGTTCACCTTGGCAGAATTTGAACTCGCGATGTAAAGAACCGGAATTAATACTGCAAAGCATTTTGTCTGGTGCTTTTACGATTCTACAAGCTCACCGCCTAGGCTAAACACAGAGGGGACAAACAAGGACAGACAAACGGTTAAGTCGATTATATCGACCCCCAGTGCGTAACTGGTACTTATTTAATCGACCCCCCAAAAGGATGAAAGGCAAAGTCAACCTCGGCGGAATTTGAACTCAGAACGTAACGGCAGACGAAATACCTATTTCTTTATTACCCACAAGGGGCTAAACACAGAGGGGACAAACAAGGACAGACAAACGGATTAAGTCGATTATATCGACCCCAGTGCATAACTGGTACTTATTTAATCGACCCCCAAAAGGATGAAAGGCAAAGTCAACCTCGGCGGAATTTGAACTCAGAACGGAACGGCAGACGAAATACGGCTACGCATTTCGCCCGGCGTGCTAATGTTTCTGCCAGCTCACCACCTTGAAGACGTCTACACGTCTTTCTAATCTTTTTGGCACAAGGCCACCAAATATTGAGAAGGGAGGATTAAGTCGACTACATCGGCCCCATTTCATTGGTACTTTTTTTCTTTTTTATTGACCTTGATGCATCATCAATCATGTTTCTGCTTTCTGATTGATAAATCAATGTCTTATATATGTTAATCTCAACAAAAATGTTTAAAAAATTTTTTGATCATCTTTAAAAGGAGCAGGAATGGCTGTGGTAAGTAGCTTTGCTTACCAACCACATGGTCCCGGGTTCAGTCCCACTGCGTGGTACATTAGGCAAGTGTCTTCTACTATAGCCTCGGGCCGACTAAAGCCTTGTGAGTGGATTTGGTAGACGGAAACTGAAAGAAGTCCGTCGTATATATGTATATATATGTGTGTGTGTGTTTGTACCCCCGCCATCGCTTGACAATCCATGCTGGTATGTTTACGTCCCCGTAACTTAGCGGTTCGGCAAAGAGACCGCTAGAATAAGTACTAGGCTTACAAAGAATAAGTCCTGGGGTCAATTTGCTCGACTGAAAGTGGTGCTCCAGCATGGCCACAGTCAAATGACTGAAACAAGTAAAGAGAGTATATAAGCATTGTGACTGGTTTTAATGGCGAACCAGCAGAATCGTTAGCACGCCGGCAAAATGCTTATCGGCATTTCGTCTATCTTAATGTTCTGAGTTCAAATTCTGCCGAGGTCATCTTCGCTTTTCATCCTTTCGAGGTCAATAAAATAAGTACTTGTTAATTATGGGTGCTGAAGTAATCGACTTAGAACCCATCCCAAAATTGCTGACTCTGTGCTAAAATTTGAAACTAGTGTTTATTTTTTTTAGAAAAAACATTACTCCTCTAAACATTTAGTGCCTCACAATACCACTTCCTTCATATACCGTAAATCGTCCGCCCTTGAGTATAATACGCAGGGGATTTTTAGGGGGGGGGCGTACCTCTGAAAAACCTAAACCTTGTGTATAATACGCACCCCTTCTCTAACTTGAGTCAAGGAGGTCTATATAACGTCCTTGGTTTGTAAAAAATATATACGGTAACGTCTTTTATTATTGTATATATAACATAATGCAAACGTGTAGCTTTTTTGTCCATTTTGTTTGCAGAAAATAAAGAAATAACAGTGTAACGAGCTTAGTGTGAAGTGAATATCTTCTCTTGTACTTTCGGGGTACAAGAAAGCAATCACTAGCCGTTGCTTTAATAATCCAGAATTCTACTAGTCAGAAACAACAAGACGCAGACGTAAAAGATATATATACTACTTTATTCTCTTTCTTGGTAACAGTAACAATAAGTGTGTTATCTGATGTCCTTGGTTCTGGGCGCGCAAGGCTGAAAGTTAATCGATTGTAATATTTACAATATTCAGCCGCTAAAACCAGAACGGGTTCAAGATGGCGTCGAACAGGGAAGTTGAATGTGGTCGGCAACAATTTGGTTAAAGGCATTCGGCCGACTGCTGCTAGAATCAAGTCCTGACGGAGAGAGAATATACGTGACCGTTGCCTTCGATAGCCATGTCTCAAAGTCCCCGCTGACTGCTGCTAGTGGTCAAACGTTCTACGACCCCCTTGCCTCTTTGTTAAGGCTCACGCTCCCTTGCCTCGCTAACTGCCACGTAGGCAAAAGGGTTCTTCCGGTGGTTCGCGCATGCGCGAGAGGGCCCTTCCTTTCTGTGCCTTGGTGAAGGCACCAACACGCGCGAAATACAAATGGACGGTGCGCGAGCGCGCGCCGTTATAGGGTCACTACAACAGTAATAACGTTTAATAAATGTTGCTTACTGCAAGTTATGGCTGATTCTTTTATGACTTCATTGCTTTCAGGCTTAGCTTAAGGTATTTTCGCGCCCGACATCACAAAATGCGTCTGAATAAGCATAGCCAGACAGCAAATAGAGACTCGGACATTGCTTAGAAAATAATTTTCATTTTTAACCTCGTATATAGTACGCACTAGGGATTTTGACCTTTAAATTTTGGGGGAAAAATGCGGATTATACTCGAGGATTTACGGTATGCGCTCCACGGTGAACTTACAATGCTCCCAGCTACAAAAGGGAATGCTACAATCTCTGTTAAGAGCTGATCTACAGGATGAAGATTACATGTCGTGAATTGGATTTAAGTGAGGAAGAGTTTCGCAACGTTAGGGTCTCTTTCATCCAGGCTTGCCTAGATCCTAAGACGAGATAGGTCAAGACAGTCATAAGTAGTTCCTGATGCAATGGATGACCGGAACTTCAAGTGTCGCATCTTGCTCTCAAAATACCATGACACTTGACAAAAACCAGCATCTTGACTGCTGGATCCACTCTTATTCTCGTCTATTACCAGTCTTCACATGCTGGAGTAGACATAAAGTGTTTCAGGTCTAGTAGCTACTCTCATTTGGTTTATTTCACTTACCCAAGCTGTATATTGGGATGTGGCTGCTATGCATACCGCAGTTTCTTGGGTCTGCAAATGAGTGTTGTATATGAGGTGGTGAACAAATGTGAATGACTTTTCCCAGAACCCAGATTAAATAGAAAAACAATTCAGCATTTTAAGCCGTAAGAAAGTGTAACCTCATTACTTTTGTAAAATGAAAGTTAATGTATATATATATTTATAACTAGCAGTATCGCCCGGCGTTGCTCGGGTTTGTAAGGGAAATAACTATATAAGCATTTTTAGAGAGTTATAGCCAAAAAGTAGCAAAAAAAATGCATTAAAAATGGGGAAAAAATGATGGTAATTTTTTTTAAAATCGTTGACTCATCGTAGACATTTTTAGAGTTACTTCCCTTATATAATAGCGAAAAAATGCATTAAAATGGAAAAAAACGATGGTAAATTATTTTTCAAATCGTAGACTCATCGTAGACATTTTTAGAGAGTTACTTCCCTTATATAATAGCGAAAAAATGCATTAAAATGGAAAAAAATTATGGTAATTTTTTTTAAAAATCGTAGACTCATCGTAGACGCGCGCTAATACCCAGAAGGGCTCGATATAAATCACGACTATAAGATACCCGGTTGGGTTAAACTGCACCGCAAAATGTGGGAGTAAGGAATCTAAATCGTAGGAGACAGACACACAACTTGACTTTTATATATAAAGATGTCTTATTAAAATTAGGATGTCAAGGAGTTTATCTTAAAATATAGACAAAGGTTCTACAGCAAAATAAGTTTAAGAATTACTGATATAGAGCAGTGGTCTTGGCACCACAGACTGGTTTCATACAAGTCAGTTGTTTTATTACTGAGGTGGAGCGGAGGTATGCGCATAATAAAACACATTTTTGGAACATTGGATGAAATGCCTAGCAATAGTTATTTTCGCTTCTGCCATTCTGTGTTCAGAAGCTCGATTCTCGACTTCGTTGGTCTTGGGTTCAAGCCTTTCTGCGGAGCCTCGGGCCGACCAAATACTTGAGTGGATTTGGTAGACGGAAACTGAAAAACTTTTCGTGTGTGTGTGTATGTGCTCGCGCGCGCCCCTGTGCCTGTGCTGTGTTTGTCCCCTATCACAATTTGACAATCGATGTTGGTTTGTTTTTGCCACTGTAACAACAGTTTGAAAATACGGACATCAGGATTCGGACAAAAATTTCAAAACATTTCTGTACTTACGGTTACGGTTTTAGGGTTAGTGTTGCGGAAAAAGTCAAAATTGAAGAAGTTGGGTGGGGGGATTTTCACAAAGCCGATTTTTGGTAATTTTCCGGAACCTCCGTATCAGAAAACGGGGATTTTTTGGCAAAAAAAAAAAAAAAAAAAAGGATCTTTACCTTTTGACCTATATTTAAAATTAATTTTTTGTAACTAAACACTTTCAAACTTCGGACACTGGTAAAATGTGTCATATAAAACATATTTTATTCTTAGCATTTTTGAGAAAAACTTATATTTACGAAGTTATTTCGCGTTAAAGTTGTAGTATTTCGGTAATTTCAACCAATCAATGACGTGTATTCAGCTGAATAAAATTACTGCTGTTGTTTGTCAACAACAACTATCGGCGGTGTATATTTCGTTTGTCACTGTTATTTATGACATCGTTCGTGCGTTTGTACTGGTTTTAAGGTTTTAGGGTTAGGGTTGTCCTAAATAACAGTGATAAACGAAATATACATCGCGAAGTTCTTGACAAACAACGGCAGTAATTTTATTCAACTGAATACACGTCATTGATTGGTTGAAATTACCGAAATACTACAACTTTAACGTGAAATAACTTCTTAAATATAAGTTTTTCTCAAAAATGCTAAGAGTAAGAGATGTTTTATATGACACATTCTACTAGTGTCCGAAGTTTGAAAGTGTTTAATTACAAAAAATTATTTTTTAAATCTAGTTCAAAAGGTAAAGATCCAAAAATATTTTTAAATAAACAAATTTCAGAGAAAATGGGTGGTGGTGGAAGCCTTTCCAACTGGACTGATAGAATAAATACAGACTCTAAAAGAAAAAGTCATTGGGGTCGATTTATTTTATTTTTTATTTTTTTATTTATCTAGTTTCAGCTCACAAGCTTTAAAGCACGGCCCCCAACATGGACGCAGTCCAGCGACTGAAACAAGATAAAAATGAAGATTAAATAAAAGGAAAAATGCAATCCATCTTAATGTTGAAGAGGAGAGAAAAAAAAACATCGAAATATCTTGGTCAAAAACCTGTTTTAACTGTGACCATCCCATCTTCGTTATAGTGTATCTAGAACTATCTCCCTTTTTTATTTTAACAGTAGGATAGAATTTAGGGGACATTTGGAGGCTGCTTTAGCAGATCTAGCTACTCTGAGTAAAAATTAAGGGCGTGGACTGATAAAGAAAGGAGTTTCTCTGAATCATACAGAAGCTATATTCTGAGATATATTAACAAGTGTATGACAAGTGCATTTATTATATTTTTATTTGAATTACAAAGTCTTTTTTAAAATTTATTTGTAGTCAACCGAAGGAAAATTTCCGTTAATTTAGATGTTTGTTGGGAGAAAGATGGCTGTATTTTTTAACTCTTTATAATAGTACACTTGTTTTCTTTTGTGTTGTCTTTTTTACAGTTATTATTATATTATTATCATTAGTTTTTTTTCTCTCTCTCCTCCAAAGGAAACTTTTCACCACACACTTGTCTTTATTTGCAGCCAGCAGTGAGATTGGGTAGATAAAAGGCTTCTTCTCTATGTCATTGTTAAGTGGGAAGTTGTCCTCTGAATTGGGGCGGGGGTAGCGTATGTCTAAGGTGACATGTGTGTGTATGTGTGTATATACACACACATACATATACATGTATATGTTTTCCTGCGTGTTTAGAAGATAAATAGTGGCAGGTGTTTTGCTTATAAGAATTTTAAAAAAACACGATAAAACAAACCCTCGTTCATTTCTCTCTGTCTTCTCTCTTTGTAACTTAGCAGGACTTTACTTTCACATACCTCCTCTTTCTCCCGGCTCACACTATTACTAGCGAGTTGATATTAGTATACTTCTTTTAGTCAAAAGTCAAAAAATATTTTTCTTAAGCTGTTTATTTTTATGTAAATAAAACTCCCACGTACGTTTATTTGAAAGTTTAAAAGTATTTGTTTGGTGAGGCAGGTGTTATTTGAATCTTCAATTCTGATCAAAAGTGTCCCAGCTTGGCCGTCCTGTCGGTCTACCTACACAAGTGTGTCCTCCTGACTTAGTTTCCTCATAACTTTCGGTAAAACAGATAATTTTTAATGAAATTTTCTAGAAATAACTTTCAGATGGTGTAGATTGCAATTATATCGAAAGCTAAGAAGGCGGCGAGATGGCAGAAACGTTAGCACACCGGGCAAAATGCGCAGCCGTATTTCGTCTGCCGTTACGTTCTGAGTTCAAATTCATCCTTTCGGGGTCGATAAATTAAGTACCAGTTACGCACTGGGGTCGATATAATCGACTTAATCCGTTCGTCTGTCCTTGTTTGTCCCCTCTGCGTATAGCCCCTTGTGGGATCGAAAGCTAATATGAAAAAAGCTCACACACACACACACACACTCTACAAATGAAACTTGGCTTTTGAAAAAATTATGTGTGCGTGCCCACCATTTTAAAAATTTTAAATTCTGATATAATCGTAATCTTTATCAAAAGGTATTTGTAGAAAAATTTCACAAAAAATGCTCATTTTTTCTTAACGTTATGAGGAAATAAAGTCGGGGTGGAGCACCACTGTGTAGGTATGCAGGTATGCCAACTTGTTTTCTGTTCAGGTATGATGTATCTAGGAGCACATCATCCAATAGGGCCTTCAGTTTTATATTATTTGAGGAAGATTTGATTGCTTGTTTTTTTAGAAGGCGAGTGACCTTATAGAGACGGTCTTCTGTTGGCTAGGATGGTAGAAATTAGTTTACAAATCAGTGTTTTTTGTATGGAAGGAAAAACCTAAACTATGATCCAGAGTAGTGCTTCTCAAACTGACGTGGCGTACCGGCAGTTTTTTACTTCTTTCTTTTTCCCAATGTATCAGTAATATTAATATTAGTAATATTAATTTATATCGGAAACAAGAAATATAATGAATATAATAAATCTATTTTACTTGTTTCAGTCGTTTGACTGTGGCCATGCTGGAGCACCGCCTTTAGTCAAGCAAATCGACCCCAGGACTTATTCTTCGTAAGCCTAGTACTTATTCTATCAGTCTCTTTTGCTGAACCACTAAGTTACGGGGACGTAAACACACCAGCATCGGTTGTCAAGCGATGTTGGGGGGACAAACACAGACACACACTCATATATACGACGGGCTTCTTTCAGTTTCCGTCTACCAAATCCACTCACAACACTTTGGTCGGCCTGAAGCTATAGTAGAAGACACTTGCCCAAGGTACCACACAGTGGGACTGTACCCGGAACCATGTGGTTCGTAAGCAAGCTACTTACCATATGCCTAAAAGTCGACAATTTTAAAAATCTTATATTATTTTGTAATCAAATACCACCGCTGCCATGTGATATTTTTAAAAGGCAGTGCCCCAGCATGGCCACAGCTTGTGAGCTGAAACTAGATGAAATAGAAAAAAAATAATAATACAATATTACATGAGTATCTTATAACGTTTCTTTCTTTTCTGGAAACTCGCTGCTTACCAGCAGCTGTTGGCTCGCGGACCGGTACTGGTCCGCAGACCACCACTTTGAGAAGCACTGATTTAGAGGAAAAGATAGTCGTCTTGCATATTAAGTCCACAGTTTAGTGTCAATTGTATGTATGCGTGTTAATGCATACAAATGTGAGAAAAAATATTCAGCATGAGGTATAGGGTGGTACAAAATTTAATCAAACTTCACTGGCCTGATTGATGCATTAAAGATGAACTAAATTTGTTTTAGTAAAGTTTCAACTTTGAAAGTGCGCACACTAACACACACACACATACATATTTGAGGTATATTATTACCCTTTCTACTATAGGCACAAGGTCTGAAATTTTGGGGGAGAGCGGGGCAGTCGATTAGATCGACCCCAGTACGTACCCAGAAAGGATCTGTAAACGACTGTGTGAAGTGAGGTGACGTGAATGGCTCCTTTGCACATCACACGGTCGATATAATAAATATGAAAAGAATAAATGCGTATATGTGCCAGAAGGAAAAGAGAGACACAACCGGGTAGAATGTTTCAGAGAAAATTTTATTTATATGTTAATGTGTGTGTGTGCGTCATATATGCATAATAATAGACAGACCGTCATGAGAACAAAGTGTGTGTGTACAAACATGGATGTATGCGTGTGTAATAAGTAGAGAGCATTGAAAGAGTTTATAATATGACGTTAGAAGAATGTTCAGACACAAGGATGATAAATACCAGTTCATAGTCAAGGTACACGATAGTTGAAATGCTGCATCAAGAAGTTGTGGCAATAATGCAGAGCCTGTCGAGGTACATGTCCAAGAAGTTGTGGCTACGATTCTGCTGCCGGTCACTTGGTACAGGAAGTTCTTGCAGGTTGTATTTTGCTGTTAATCATGGTGGAGTTATTCACAAACAGTGCAGTGTTGAAACCTGTGCGAGCATTGCTTGTTGCTGTGTATGTAGAGAGATGATGTTGATGTTAGGACAAATGGTGGCAACAGAGATGGAAGTCCTGAATGCTGCTGGACAAAGTTAATGAGTCTCCATGTGACTGCTTTTGTGTTGTCACTGGAACTGGCTGTGTCCTGTGTGGTCAGTGGCTAGACCTCAAAAGGTCTGGAACCGAAAGACCTCGACTCGATGTGAAGCTAGAGTTTTACAGGATGCAGTCGGCTCACTGGAGGTTTAGAAAAGACTGTCTCACATGACCTTATCAAAAGGCTGCGATTGGTTGGGTTGCATATTGGTGCACAATAGAGCAAGAGACAAACTGCACCAATACCAACCAATCAGAGTAGTGGACACAACAGGGTCTAAAAGGGTGGCCGAAGGCTACCTGTTATCTACTACGTCCGTATTTATGTATGAATAATAGAGAGAGAGAGGAATTTCCCTCAAGCGTATGCTACAGATCAAAGGTTAAGTCAACCTTGGTGGAATTTGAACGTAGTGACTGGTGAAATACTGCTAGGCAATTCGTTCAGTGTGCTAATGATTCTGCCAGCTCGCCACCTATAATGATGATTATATACATTAAGTGCAAATAAATTGTCATGCCATTGAAATATCTATTACCATGTATTAAATTGGGGGCTAATGCAGTTTTGCACCTCTCCTTGAAAAATGCATTTAAAAAAAAAATTTCTTGGGATTCCTATGTTCTAAATGTCAGAGATTACAAATATGCAGAGTTACTGCCCTTCTAGATGGGTGGAGCCATGGCTGACTCATGTTTCATTCAAAGGAAAACCTTCTATATTTTGGCAATTGCATGCCATTTCCCTTTTCTTTTCCATTAGTTTACAAGACACCCGACAGCCATGAAACATTCGTATGTAGACTTACTTTACATATACTTGTGGCGACAATGTTTTGCATACAACTGTAACTTATTTTTACGTTGTCCTTGTTGAACAGCTACCAGAAATTGCAGTGAATACAATTTAAACTATTACTAGTAATTTTTCACAAAATCTCATGATGTGTAGAGTTAATGAATAGTTGATTGAACAAAACATTGGTTTGGATAAGTTTACCTTACATACAGATGAGAATATATCACTCAGAATCTACTCATCTTCAACACAAGGATGCATTGAGCATAAGTATAAGCATCATCATCACCGCCACCACCATCAGTACCATGGCTTATCACATACTAGCACTATGACCCGGCGTTGCTAGGTCATAGTGCTGGTGCATACATATACAGCTGCATGCGTGCGCACGCACATACACGCGAGTACTGTCCAAATCTCCAACCAATCACATATAGCTAGCTGGCATTCAATTGGCGTATCAAGTTTCGGGCATTTTGATTGGGTTTTGGATAGAAAATTCACAAAAAAGTCACTTCTATTGATTTTTTAATGGCTTTGCAGGGTGACTGGGGAAATGTAAAGATGTGCACAACCACCCTTGGATGGTTTTTGACTGACCATAGAAAGTGCGAGCCCTCTAACTGAAAAATTGTGGATTTGTATAAAGGACACGCATACACACACAGACATTTTGCCGTTTATATATATTTTTCCGAACACGCCTGCTAGATAAGTTAAATTTGTCTAAAGTCGTAAGACACCTGCTGTTATCCTGTTATTACCATTCTTGTTTTTATTTTTATTTTTGTTTTTGTTTTTTGTATTTATATCCGTGTGGCTTCGTCCGTTTTTCTGTCCTTGTTGCGTTTACATTCGTTCCTTTTTCCAAGAAATCTAATGCTCGCAGCTTAGTTTTTCCTTGGGGCTGGCCGCGTTGGAGCAAATATCAGAATTAATCAGCCGAAATTTGCTATGATGATCCGGTTTCTGACTGAAGATTAAAGGCTTCAAATGACCCGTCTGTTTTCTATGTTCGTCCCTTTGTGTATTTCACGTTCTTGTTTCTTTATATATAATTTTTATACCTATATATATATATATATATATATATATATATATTATAATTACCACCATTTTAAGCTTTGTTGTCACCACCACCAATAAGTACTACCATTATTGTTTGTAATTGTTATAGTACATGTTTCATGGAACAAGGTTTTTTTAAGACTCCCCCTGGTATTTATCTTTTCCAGTTATGACATCAAACAGTAAAAGAAAGGAAGAAAAAGACTGTGGGATGGAAGCTGACCTCAGTCCTTTCAAGAGATTGCGTATCAATGTCCCAGGAACTCAAATCTCACAGGAACGAATGAGCAAGTATAAGAAGGAAGCTGTCAAAAATCTGCGTAAACAAGGTTTGATATTTTGGTTGTTTCTTTTACTTGGTTCTGTCTACTTACCTGTGTGTATTGTAATCACTGAGCTATACCACCCATGACTGTGTCACCCTTAAATGGCACATATATACGTACATATGTACAATGGGCTTCTTTCAATTTCAGTCTACCAAATTCACTCATAAGGCTTTGGTCGGCCCGAGGCTATAGTAGAGCACCGCCTTTAGAACTTATTCTTTGCAAGCAAGCCTAGTACTTCTATCGGTCCCCTTTGCCGAACCGCTAAGTTACGGGAACATAAACACACCACCATCGGTTGTCAAGCGATGCCTGGGGGGACAAACACAGATACAAACAAACACACACACATATACGATGGGCTTCTTTCACTTTCCGCCTACCAAATCCACTTACAAGGCTTTGGTTGGCCCAAGGCTATACTAGAAGACATATGCCCATGGTGCCATATAGTGGGAATGAACCCAGAACCATGTGGTTATTAAGCAAGCTACTTACCACCTAATGTTTTTTGTTTATTTTTTTAATAATGATAGAGTGTAATTTGAAGGAAATTAGGTTGCTATATCTAGCAAGTCAAGCAACACATACAAGTTATTCCCACCTGTTGTTGACTTGCTATGATTGACCCTTTTGATACTGAATTTCCTGAGGCTGACTTCTAGTTATACGACACAAACTTCCTGTTTTAAAATCTCACCTAAATTAAAAAACCTCCATCAAAATTTCTGTTCCCAACACCAGCTGAATAACAGCAAAATTGTTTATTTTACTAAATTCCTTATTATTTTCAAAGTTAATTTAAACAAAGTAATGTATTCCTACAGAAATACGGGCCATAAAAGGGTGAAGGTTGTGCTTGATAGTGGCATAGAGGTGAACTATTTGCAGGGTCAGGGTCTGTTTGGGATAACTGATAGTAAGAAGACTAACACTAGTATAGGGTGTTTCTGATGGTGGTGGTGGTGATGGAGCTGCTGCTCCCCTCCCAACCCCTGCTTCTCTTTTTACATAGGTGTTGATTTCTGTTTTCAGGTCAGTTGAAGTTGTCAATCTACATGAATTCTGGCATGCTGACAGTAAATGGTAAGTTACAACTTTTTGACAATATGGCTGAAGGCACCCAAAAAAAAGTTTGGGGGGGGGGGCACAGGGGAGCATTTAATATGCAAATGTGGTAGGATCTTGCATGTATAATTATACTGAAACTTCATTCAACTGAAATCTGTAGATAAAATCTCCCATATGGGTTGTTTGAAAGTAATTAACAAAGCATGACTCTCAGGCATAGGGATAAACATTTCACTTCCCACAAACCTGCAGAATCAGTACCATATTGATATGTATATATACACACACACACACATACACTCCTTTACTGTTTTTACTTGTTTCAGTCATTTGACTGCGGCCATGCTGGAGCACCGCCTTTAGTCGAGCAAATCGACCCTAGTACTTATTCTATCGGTCTCTTTTGCTGAACCGCTAGGTTACGCATACGTAAACACACCAGTATCGGTTGTCATGCCATGTTGGGGGGACAAACACACACACACACACACACATATATATATATACATATATACACACATATACGATGGGCTTCTTTCAGTTTCTGCCTACCAAATCCACTCACAAGGCTTTGGTTGGCCCAATGCTATAGTAGAAGATACTTGCCCAAGGTTCCACGCTGTGGGACTGAACCCGTAAGCATGTGGTTGGTAAGCGAGCTACTTACCACACAGCCACTCCTACGCCACTCCTATATATATGAGAAAGAGAGAGAGAGAGAAATGACAAGAAAGTTAGGCAAGTCGATTTATACAGAATATTAAATACATTTAATAGAGAAAAAAAATGTACATGTGTATGGATATAAAATAGTCTGACTTGTAGAATATAAATGATGTTATTAGTTAAATAGGTAGAGTTTTACAAGTCCAACAGCTGGGGGCTTGGTGGTCTGGAATAACACCACCTCTGTCTTCAAGGGAAAATTTTTACATTGAAGAATTTTACATTTGAGGTGTTGACAGGATAGAGTTTGATACTTTTACTCATCTACTCACTTGAGGTCATATCTTTAGAGTACTTTAAAGTGTATTCTATATAAACACCTGTCTCTAACCCAGAGTTTCTCAAACTTTTTGGGCCACTGCCCCTCTCGTGGCCACATAATGCCTCTAGTGCCCTCACCCCTATTTTTATGTATAAATAAATATTTTATATTTTACTAATTTATATATACTATAAATCATTTGATATTTGATATATTATATAATTTGTAAACAATACTATAATAATATAATAATTCTTAGTGTCCCCCAATCCACTGCCTTTCTCAATGCACCCTTTTTCTCTATTACCCCAATATATATATATATAAGTGGTACATCAAGGCACCAATATTTACTGGAAAAGGCAATCGATACAAATACGACACTAATGTATAGCTTCAATGCGTATTTACTGGCAAAGACGTGTGTGTGCAACAAACATGAAAAATTTGTCTTACCTCTAGGAAGAACATTCAATAAATGGACAACCTAGAATCAGATAATGCAGGACCGGTTTCTAACTCTTCAAATATGTTTGACAACGTAAATTTGATCAGTCTTCATCAGCTGCATTTACCTAGACAATATTTCAAAAGTTGTCACATCAGTGCCAGTATACTCGCCTGAACGCCTAGCCGTTAACAGATAATTAACTGATACCCTATATTTTCTTTTGCCCAAAGCTAGGAACTTTTCAGCACCCCTTCGTTTGTGTGTGTGTGTGTGCATATCATCATCATCATTTAAAACAGTTTGATTCAGCACCATGTGACTTAAAGCCTCACAGGCGTCTTGCAGAAACCTATCTTGTTCAGGCTCAATTGACTTGGTCAACTGAGTCTTTAATGATCTAGAACTTCTACAAAATGTGTTGAGTATCTTTTTCTTTGATAGGTGGAACTCTGTAGAAGCCTGTGTCGTGTGTGTGTGTTTAAAAGGTGGCGAGCTGACGGAATCGTTAGCACGCCAGACAAAATACGTAGCCGTATTTCGTCTGCCGTTACGTTGTGAGTTCAAATTCCGCCGAGGTCAACTTTGCCTTTCATCCTTTCGAGGTCGATAAATTAAGTACAAGTTTCGCACTGGGGTCGATGTAATCGACTTAATCCCTTTGTCTGTCCTTGTTTGTCCCCTCTATGTTTAGCCCCTTGTGGGCAATAAAGAAATATATATGATTCCTTTCTACACTGAAAATTTTGAGATTTATATTATACTAGTAAATATTAATTTTTTTTTCCAATTATTCAGTGATTCAAGCACGAAACCTTCAAACCAAACGGAAGACAACATGCGATTCTGTTGTGAAGGTAATGAATGAAATTATAAAATTCCTTTTTTTTTTTTTTTATTTTTTTGTGTGTGTTTTTGAAATTATTTTCTTTGCTTGGCATCTTGGTCCCAGCCTTGTGAGTATACTTGGTTGATAGAAACTGAAAGAAGCCCTTCGTGCATGTGTGTGTTTCTGACTCCTGGTCTTGACATTGCATGATAGTTGTAAAAAAAGGAAAAAGAAAGAAAAGTGGGGAATTAAATAGAAGACTAGGTGGGGAGTACACCAGAAAACATGGTGTGTTCAGCTATGCCCTGTGGACATGACTGCTGTAGCATTGCAATGGAGAATGGTCAGTGGTACTTGCTACAGCAGTCACCCTGCCTATTATGCCTCCTTTTAATTACAAAAACAACAAAAGAAAAGATAGTATTCTTTTTTTAGGTGAACGAAGGCATTGTAAAGAACAAGGATCTGATTTTAAGATAAGTTTTGAAATTGTTATGTGAATACTATAGTTATGTATATAGAAGTTAATGGGCAAAGATTTGAAGTGAATGCGAGATGACATTTGATTTGATCTGTCACAATTCTTAATTTACACATTCCCAGGTGAATCATGAAATCACCTATTCTAGCCATATTTACTTAGAAGAAACAGTGAATACCCTAATTCTTCGATTTTTCTATACATAAGTACCCCATACACACTCAAAGATGTCTCTTTTCTTATCAACTCTGGTAATTTAAATAATCCTTTATTAAATTTCGATGGATTAATAATAGAATTATTTCACTCTTAAATTTCTTAATTTATGTAACTTCACATTTAAATGCAGCAATTTCAGAGACTTTTAGTATAAATTATTGAAAAGAAGTTGTTGTATCTTTTTCAACGGCTCAAGTCTTATAAATGGAAGGAGAAAGTATGTAGATTGTTCTAGAAAAGCAGCTGTTTGCAGTCAAAATGAAACTGCATGACAGAAAGAATATCTGCTGTGATTGTAACGATAAACGAACAACAGAGACTCATTGTGTGCATTGTGCAGAACTGACCCCTAAACATACAATTTCTATCAAATGATGTCCATTAAAACATGCAGCATCTTGTGTTACTCTATCATTTTACTTCCCAGCTCTCGTAAACATGAGTGGCAGGAGGCAAGAGGTGACAGCTTTTTCTTTGAGGGGAAGGGGACAAAATTAAAAAAAAAAAATCCCCAAAAATTTATAAATAAATTTGAAGAGCTAATTTGTCGAAATACCCTTAGAGTATTTCTAAACCTTTTCTTTGACCACCTGTTTAATTTTGTCCCTTGCCCCCAAGCCCTATAAATGTGCTAATAAACTGAGGCAAACTGTCAGTGTTGCAGTTGCAATTGTAGCCATTTTTGGCTATTGTGCAGATTGTTGTTGTTGTTGTAATGTTGCCCTTGCAATGCGTGTTGTTGTTGCAGCTGCCTGAGTTTCTTTTGTTACCTTTTTTCTCACTTCTTCCCACTTCCATATAAATTGAAAACAGAATCTTTAATAAGGATTACAGCTATACATACATATACATATATATATATATATATGTATATATATATATATATAATATATATAATATATATGTATATATATATATATATATCTATATATATATATATGTATATATATGTATATATATGTATGTATGTATAATGGGCATTGTATATATGAGTGCGTGTGTGTGTGAATGTGTATTGTATATATATATATACTCTTTTATTCTTTTACTTGTTTCAGTCATTTGACTGTGGCCATGCTGGAGCACCACCTTTTAGTCAAGCAAATCGAACCCAGGACTTATTCTTTGTAAGCCTAGTACTTATTCTATCGGTCTCTTTTGCCGAACCGCTAAGTAACGGGGACGTAAACACACCACCATCGGTTGTCAAGTGATGTTGGGGGGACAAACACAGACACACAAACACATACACACATATATATATACATATATACGACGGGCTTCTTTCAGTTTCCGTTTACCAAATCCACTCACAAGGCTTTGGTCGGCCCGAGGCTATAGTAGAAGACACTTGCCCATGGTGTCATGCAGTGGGACTGAACCCAGAACCATGTGGTTGGTAAGCAAGCTACTTACCACACAACCACTCCTACGCCTATATATGTATATAAATTTACAATGAGGGTGAGAAATTAGATATTAATTTAATTAACATAGATTTCACGCCAGTGGTCTAGTATATAAAAAGACTGAAGGTTCAGTAAAATTGTATTATATACATATTAGAAGGAAACCACTATGTGGACACCCCTATGCTAGAAATAGATCCGCTATGGTCTTACTACTAAGAAATGTTCTCAAGAAAATTTAGCAAAACAACCAAAACGTTTTGGTGTTTTGCTAAATTTTTCTTGAGAACATTTCTTAGTAGTAAGACCATAGCGGATCTATTTCTAGCATAGGGGTGTCCACATAGTGGTTTCCCTCTAATATGTATATATATGTGTATATATATATATATATATATATATATATATATATACACAGCAACATATACAAATACATACATTAGCATACATAACCCAATCACATGCACAAATACTCACATAAATAATCACACAGCATATATTCGACCACTATTGTATAATAATGTAAATACGTATGTAGCTTTACACGCATACACACTGCAACAACCAAACATACAACCACACTAGCATGCACTTAGACACACACACACACTCACACACACACACAGATGAATTCTTCCAATCACATACAAAGAACTCATTGCAATACATTAGACATATATACTGTAATCCCTTGATTATTGTGGATGTTATGTTCCAAAACCCCCCGCGTTAGGTGAAAATCCGCAAAGTATAGAAATTATTTTTATAATTTGTATATATTTATTTTATTATAAATACAAAACAACACCACAGTGGAATCGACGTAAGCTTAAATAATAAACTGCGATATGTAAACGATTACTGTTAAATGATGATTATGTATATATGTGTGTATGTGGTGGAAGCACTCCATCGGTTACGACGACGAGGGTTCCGGTTGATCCGATCAACGGAACAGCCTGCTCATGAAATTAACGTGCAAGTGGCTGAGCACTCCACAGACACGTGTACCCTTAACGTAGTTCTCGGGGATATTCAGCGTGACACAGAGAGTGACAAGGCCGGCATTTGAAATACAGGTACAACAGAAACAGGAAGTAAGAGTGAGAGAAAGTTGTGGTGAAAGAGTACAGCAGGGATCACCACCATCCCTGCCGGAGCCTCGTGGAGCTTTAAGTGTTTTCGCTCAATAAACACTCACTACGCCTGGTCTAGGAATCGAAACTGCGATTCTACGACCGCGAGTCCGCTGCCCTAACCACTGGGCCATTGCGCCTCCACATGTGTGTATGTATGGTTGTATGTTCTGTGTTCAGATATTGCCAAGGTGAACTTTACCTTTCATTCTTTCAGGTTCAACAAAATATAGTACTGAAGATAGTGTAATAGGCTAACCCACTTCCCACAAATATCGCTGGCCTTGTGCCAAAATATAAATCCATTATTATTATTTTCTTTTAAAATATCGTTCCTTGAAGTCTTTCAGGGGTGAGATAGATATGCCAAAAAAAAAAACATTCTAGAAGGGCAAAAATTTATAACAAAAATTTGTTCTCATGTTTTTTCTTTTTCACAAAATGGATTCAACTGAAAAAAATATTCCGTTTGTGTCACAGAAGATTGTTGCCAGATGTAAGGGTAGCTTCTGATTGGCTGAAAGATGAAGTGATACGTTTTTGAGCAACTGATCATGCAGCAAAAAGAATTTTAAGTTTTGGTACAAATTGTGCACCACCACTCATCATCATCTTCATTATCATCGTTTAACGTCCGCTTTCCATGCTAGCATGGGTTGGACGATTTGACTGAGGACTGGCAAACCAGATGGCTGCACCAGGCTCCAATCTTGATCTGGCAGAGTTTCTACAGCTGGATGCCCTTCCTAACGCCAACCACTCCGAGAGTGTAGTGGGTGCTTTTTATGTGCCACTGGCACGATGGCCAGTCAGGCGGTACTGGCAATGACCTCATTTGAATCTTTTTATGCATGTCACTGGCACAAGTGCTAGTAAGGCGACGGAAGCTAGTTAGCTGCTCTGGCAACGATCACGCTCGGATGGTGCTCTTAGCACCCTACTAGCATGGGGCACAAGTGCTAGTAAGGCGACGCTGGTAACAATCACACCCGAATGGTGCCTTTTATGTGCCACTCTGTCAACGATCACGCTTGTATGGTGCTCTTTGCACCCTGCTAGCACAGGTGCTCGTCCATTAAACTGATACAAATAAGTGGTACTTTATTTGTACCACCCAGCTTGAAAGAGTTAAATATTTTCTAAGAAAAGGCATGGATTCTTTGAACACCCAGTATCCTCTACCCCCATATGGCCTTCTTGACATTTGCTGCTTTTTTGTGCCCAATGCTGCCCAGGCTATAAACTACTGCTCTACAGTAATGTCTGAGGAATATTTAGCTGCTATTTCTAGCAGGTACAGCAACTAAGTAGTGACCCTCTTGTTGGCTTGTCATTCATCCAATCTAGTTTTATTTATTTCCGAAGATAGCAATGGATACAGAATTCTGTTGCTCTTTATAATTTCTCTACAAAGAATGAGTTACTTTCAGGTTATATTTTTATATTATTTTATAGATATCACTAATTCCTGATGAACAAAAACGGACAAGATATTCTACCAAAATGGTTGTTGACTCCAATAACCCTGTCTATGATGACAAAATATCATTGTAAGTAATATTTTAAACCACGAGTTGTATGGTGTGTTGGTGTGTAATTGGCTATGTAGATTTTTAATGTAAGTTTATATTGTAGAGTAATGTTTGTGTATGTTATATGAAACCACATAAAAAAAAATATATATATACAAACTGAGAGTTGTAATGTTTGTGAAATCTCTAACAAATATGCTGCAGAATTTGATCATGGCTATTGTCTGAAGACAAATACAAATCTCTCTCTCTCTCTCTCTCTATATATATATATAATATATATATATATATATATATATAAATAAAGTTAATCCAAACTGAAAACACAAAGGGAAAACACAACAATGCGAGGACGTGGAACAAGTATAGTGTTATTGGACACTCAGGAAAGGAAAGAAAGGAGGATTTAACATTTCAAGCGGAGCTCTTCGTCAGAAACATAGAAAAAGGAAAGATCCAAGGAAGGGAAGATGGAGGAAAAAAATTGTCAATGATACACACGCGGTCACACACATATATATATACCCAGGCCAATTCCCCATTTTTTTAGGAGTGAGTAGCCACAAGACACGCCAAGCATTCTATTTATTTCCCAGCTCAAAGGCATAGAATGCAACCCCCAATATTAGCAGAGGGTCCTATCAGCATATGCTGGTTTACCCCCGCCGCATCATGCTGGTTCTGTACCCCAGAGCAACATCAGATTCATTCATTCATTCCAAAAACGTAAAATATCTTTATTGTACGAATTTATAGATTTGGCACCTCTTTGATGTTTGATGATATAACAGTGTGGTCTTCACATATCATCAATATTTTTTTATAACTGTTCTCATAGAAACAGGTCAAGGAAATCCAAACCAACAATACTGATTCTCCTTTTGTGAATATATTTTACATGTATAAGTATGATTGTAATGCTTCAATACTTTTTTCTCTTAAATAATGCTTTGTATTTTCAGTGAATTGTTGCAAGATGACATCAGTAAACGTCTCATGATATCAGTGTGGCATATAGACCAGTCTAACTAGTAAGTATTATCGCATGTTATGACAGGCCAGTTTAATTAAAAAGTGTATAGTCCATTCTAAACATTACTGTATGATCTGGCATATAGGGTAGTCTAACTATTACTATATGGTATAACATAGACCAGTCTAACTAGTAAGTATTATCGCATGTTATGACAGAGGCCAGTTTAATTAAAAAGTGTATATAGTCCATTCTAAGCATTACTGTATGATCTGGCATATAGGGTAGTCTAACTATTACTATATGGTATAACATAGACCAGTCTAACTAGTAAGTATTATCGCATGTTATGACAGAGGCCAGTTTAGTTAAAAAGTGTATAGTCCATTCTAAACATTACTGTATGATGTGGCATATAGGGTAGGCTAACTACTATTACTATATGGTATGACATAGACCAGTCTAACTAGTAAGTATTATCGCATGTTATGACAGAGGCCAGTTTAATTAAAAAGTGTATATAGTCCATTCTAAGCATTACTGTATGATCTGGCATATAGGGTGGTCTAACTATTACTATATGGTATAACATAGACCAGTCTAACTAGTAAGTATTATCACATGTTATGACAGAGGCCAGTTTAGTTAAAAAGTGTATAGTCCATTCTAAACATTACTGTATGATGTGGCATATAGGGTAGGCTAACTACTATTACTATATGGTATGACATAGACCAGTCTAACTAGTAAGTATTATCGCATGTTATGACAGAGGCCAGTTTAATTAAAAAGTGTATATAGTCCATTCTAAGCATTACTGTATGATCTGGCATATAGGGTAGTCTAACTATTACTATATGGTATAACATAGACCAGTCTAACTAGTAAGTATTATCGCATGTTATGACAGAGGCCAGTTTAGTTAAAAAGTGTATAGTCCATTCTAAACATTACTGTATGATGTGGCATATAGGGTAGGCTAACTACTATTACTATATGGTATGACATAGACCAGTCTAACTAGTAAGTATTATCGCATGTTATGACAGGCCAGTTTAATTAAAAAGTGTATAGTCCATTCTAAACATTACTGTATGATGTGGCATATAGGGTAGGCTAACTACTATTACTATATGGTATGACATAGACCAGTCTAACTAGTAAGTATTATCGCATGTTATGACAGGCCAGTTTAATTAAAAAGTGTATAGTCCATTCTAACATTACTGTATGATGTGGCATATAGGGTAGGCTAACTACTATTACTATATGGTATGACATAGACCAGTCTAACTAGTAAGTATTATCGCATGTTATGACAGAGGCCAGTTTAATTAAAAAGTGTATATAGTCCATTCTAAGCATTACTGTATGATCTGGCATATAGGGTAGTCTAACTATTACTATATGGTATAACATAGACCAGTCTAACTAGTAAGTATTATCGCATGTTATGACAGAGGCCAGTTTAGTTAAAAAGTGTATAGTCCATTCTAAACATTACTGTATGATGTGGCATATAGGGTAGGCTAACTACTATTACTATATGGTATGACATAGACCAGTCTAACTAGTAAGTATTATCGCATGTTATGACAGAGGCCAGTTTAATTAAAAAGTGTATATAGTCCATTCTAAACATTACTGTATGATCTGGCATATAGGGTAGTCTAACTATTACTATATGGTATAACATAGACCAGTCTAACTAGTAAGTATTATCGCATGTTATGACAGAGGCCAATTTAGTTAAAAAGTGTATAGTCCATTCTAAACATTACTGTATGATGTGGCATATAGGGTAGGCTAACTACTATTACTGTATGGTATGACATAGACCAGTCTAACTAGTAAGTATTATCGCATGTTATGACAGGCCAGTTTAGTTAAAAAGTGTATAGTCCATTCTAAACATTACTGTATGATGTGGCATATAGGGTAGGCTAACTACTATTACTGTATGGTATGACATAGACCAGTCTAACTAGTAAGTATTATCGCATGTTATGACAGAGGCCAGTTTAGTTAAAAAGTGTATAGTCCATTCTAAACATTACTGTATGATGTGGCATATAGGGTAGGCTAACTACTATTACTGTATGGTATGACATAGACCAGTCTAACTAGTAAGTATTATCGCATGTTATGACAGAGGCCAGTTTAGTTAAAAAGTGTATAGTCCATTCTAAACATTACTGTATGATGTGGCATATAGGGTAGGCTAACTACTATTACTGTATGGTATGACATAGACCAGTCTAACTAGTAAGTATTATCGCATGTTATGACAGAGGCCAGTTTAGTTAAAAAGTGTATAGTCCATTCTAAACATTACTGTATGATGTGGCATATAGGGTAGGCTAACTACTATTACTGTATGGTATGACATAGACCAGTCTAACTAGTAAGTATTATCGCATGTTATGACAGGCCAGTTTAATTAAAAAGTGTATAGTCCATTCTAAATATTACTGTATGATGTGGCATATAGGGTAGTCTAACTACTATTACTATATGGTATGACATAGACCAGTCTAACTAGTAAGTATTATCGCATGTTATGACAGAGGCCAGTTTAATTAAAAAGTGTATATAGTCCATTCTAAATATTACTGTATGATGTGGCATATAGGGTAGTCTAACTACTATTACTATATGGTATGACATAGACCAGTCTAACTAGTAAGTATTATCGCATGTTATGACAGAGGCCAGTTTAATTAAAAAGTGTATATAGTCCATTCTAAACATTACTGTATGATATGGCATATAGGGTAGTCTAACTACTATTACTATATGGTATGACATAGACCAGTCTAACTAGTAAGTATTATCGCATGTTATGACAGAGGCCAGTTTAGTTAAAAAGTGTATATAGTCCATTCTAAACATTACTGTATGATGTGGCATATAGGATAGTCTAACTACTATTACTATATGGTATGACATAGACCAGTCTAACTAGTAAATATTATCGCATGTTATGACAGAGGCCAGTTTAATTAAAAAGGGTATATAGTCCATTCTAAACATTACTGTATGATGTGGCATATAGGATAGTCTAACTACTATTACTATTTGGTATGACATAGACCAGTCTAACTAGTAAGTATTATCGCATGTTATGACAAAAGCCAGTTTAATTAAAAAGGGTATATAGTCCATTCTAAACATTACTGTATGATATGGCATATAGGGTAGGCTAACTACTATTACTGTATGGTATGACATAGACCAGTCTAACTAGTAAGTATTATCGCATGTTATGACAGGCCAGTTTAATTAAAAAGTGTATAGTCCATTCTAAACATTACTGTATGATGTGGCATATAGGGTAGGCTAACTACTATTACTGTATGGTATGACATAGACCAGTCTAACTAGTAAGTATTATCGCATGTTATGACAAAAGCCAGTTTAATTAAAAAGGGTATATAGTCCATTCTAAACATTACTGTATGATGTGGCATATAGGGTAGGCTAACTACTATTACTGTATGGTATGACATAGACCAGTCTAACTAGTAAGTATTATCGCATGTTATGACAGGCCAGTTTAATTAAAAAGTGTATAGTCCATTCTAAACATTACTGTATGATGTGGCATATAGGGTAGGCTAACTACTATTACTGTATGGTATGACATAGACCAGTCTAACTAGTAAGTATTATCGCATGTTATGACAGAGGCCAGTTTAATAATTAAAAAGTGTATATAGTCCATTCTAAACATTACATACTGTATGATATGGCATATAGGGTAGTCTAACTACTATTACTATATGGTATGACATAGACCAGTCTAACTAGTAAGTATTATCGCATGTTATGACAGAGGCCAGTTAATTAAAAAGTGTATATAGTCCATTAAACATTACTGTATGATCTGGCATATAGGATAGTCTAACTACTATTACTATATGGTATGACATAGACCAGTCTAACTAGTAAGTATTATCGCATGTTATGACAGGCCAGTTTAATTAAAAAGTGTATAGTCCATTCTAAACATTACTGTATGATGTGGCATATAGGGTAGGCTAACTACTATTACTATATGGTATGACATAGACCAGTCTAACTAGTAAGTATTATCGCATGTTATGACAGGCCAGTTTAATTAAAAAGTGTATAGTCCATTCTAAACATTACTGTATGATGTGGCATATAGGGTAGGCTAACTACTATTACTATATGGTATGACATAGACCAGTCTAACTAGTAAGTATTATCGCATGTTATGACAGGCCAGTTTAATTAAAAAGTGTATAGTCCATTCTAAACATTACTGTATGATGTGGCATATAGGGTAGGCTAACTACTATTACTGTTTGGTATGACATAGACCAGTCTAACTAGTAAGTATTATCGCATGTTATGACAGGCCAGTTTAATTAAAAAGTGTATAGTCCATTCTAAACATTACTGTATGATGTGGCATATAGGGTAGGCTAACTACTATTACTGTTTGGTATGACATAGACCAGTCTAACTAGTAAATATTATCGCATGTTATGACAGGCCAGTTTAATTAAAAAGTGTATATAGTCCATTCTAAACATTACTGTATGATGTGGCATATAGGGTAGTCTAACTACTATTACTATATGGTATGACATAGACCAGTCTAACTAGTAAGTATTATCACATGTTATGACAGAGGCCAGTTTAATTAAAAAGTGTATATAGTCCATTCTAAACATTACTGTATGATGTGGCATATAGGGTAGGCTAACTACTATTACTATATGGTATGACATAGACCAGTCTAACTAGTAAGTATTATCGCATGTTATGACAGAGGCCAGTTTAATTAAAAAGTGTATAGTCCATTCTAAACATTACTGCTTGATGTGGCATATAGGGTAGTCTAACTACTATTACTGTATGGTATGACATAGACCAGTCTAACTAGTAAATATTACTGTATGTGACAAATAGACGGGTATGATATATAAACCAGTGTGTTAAAGCAGGTAAAATAGACTCAAGTTTGTATGTAGGGCCCAGGGTGGTTTTTTTAGAAGCATAATTTTAAGCAAAAAAAGTCTTATTTTTTTTTCACAGCTTTTGTGGATTTCCATGACTCTGTTGCATTATTATGAATTTGAGTCGGAATCTTGAGTCACAGCGACTCTTTCATTAGCTGGTTACACAACCGTGGTTGCCACCTCTTGGATACATTGCAGTTACTCTCTTGATAGAGCTAGATGGTCCTGACTGTTGATCTTCTTGGGATTCCTCTGCTCAGCATCAATGTGAGAAGCACTCTTGGATCAGTTGAGCTCTTCTCTTTCCTCTTCACAATCCCTGTGCTGCTGTTCCAGGACTTGGTCGTATCCTAGCAAGGTGACTGAATGGATGCTATGCCTTGCAAAAGGGTAGCTTGTAATTAAGCAGGACACAGTCGTTGCAGTGCCACCTCTTCTTCTCCTCCTCCTCACCACCCCCAACATCACAATCCCTCCACCTTATCCTCCTCCTCCTCAGATTCTATAGGTATTAGTTTTATGCGGATAGGTCACTAGTATCTTTAGTTTTAACATATTTCTTAACAAAATAACTACCGTAATTCCTCAAGTATAATCCGCATTTTTTCCCCAAAATTTAAAGGTCAAAATCCCTACTGCCTACTATATACGAGGTTAAAAATGAAAATTACTTTCTAAGCAATGTCCGAGTCTCTATTTGCTGTCTGGCTATGTTTATTCAGATGCATTTTGTGATGTTGGGCACGAAAATACCTTAAGCTAAGCCTGAAAGCAATGAAGTCATAAAAGAATCATCCATAACTTGCAGTAAGCAACATTTATTAAACGTTATTACTGTTATTTCTTTATTTTCTGCAAACAAAATGCACAAAAAAGCTACACGTTTGCATTATGTTATATATACAATAATAATAAAGTACGTTACCGTATACCAGTGCTTTTCAAACTTTTTGCTGGAACGGAACCCCAAGGAAACATTCCACTGGCTTGGGGAACCGCTGTGCAATAATTTAATAGTCTTATGCACGCATATCTGCATAGGAAAATTAAAAATTACTGCCGATTTTAGCAGTTTTGTAACTTCTTGCGGAACCCCTGGACTGTACTGGCGGAACCCTAAGGTTCCACGGAACCCTGGTTGAAAACCACTGCCATATACATTTTTACAAACCAAGGACGTTATCTAGACCTCCT
>NC_042997.1:194362123-194494828 GCF_006345805.1 Octopus sinensis | reverse complement strand
TCATATATATACTATCAGTATCGCCCGCGTTGCTCGGTTTGTAAGGGAAATACTATATTAGAGAGTTATAGCCAAAAAAATAGCAAAAAATGCATTAAAAATGGAAAAAAAATGATGGTAAATTTTTTTTTAAATCGTTGACATTTTTAGAGAGTTAACTTCCCTTATATAATAGCGAAAAAAATGCATTAAAATGGAAAAAATGATGGTAATTTTTTTTTAAATCGTGGACTCATCGTGACTGCGCTAATACCAGAAATGCTCGATATGACTCACGACCATAAGATACCCGGTTTTGGTTCAAACTGCAACGCAAATGTGGGAGTAGTTAGGAATCTAAATCGTAGGAGACAGACACCAACAACCTCACTTTTATATATAAAGATACATAGCTATTGCCCGGCGTTGCTCGGGTTTGTAAGGGAAATAACTATATAAGCATTTTTAGAGAGTTACTTCCCTTATAGATGCCAATTCGGGCTTTTCTTAGCCATTTCTTTTTTTGGTGTCTTCAAGCCATGAAGTCGTTGTTCTAAAATAACGCTGGTCTCCTTGACAACGCTCTTTACGACGTTGATTTCTTACACTCCCTTCCCCGCAGCTTCACGGGAGGGATGGAAGAAGGTGGAGAGCAAACATGTGCAGGTGTGACCATGGACGCCAACTCCGCCACCATCGACACACGAAAAATTATGCATTAAATGGAATAAAAAATGATGTTAAATTATTTTTAAATCGTAGACTCATCGTAGACGCGCGCTAATACTCAGACGGCTCGATATGAATCACGACTATAAGATACCCGAATTTGGCTAAACTGCACCGCAAAATGTGGGAGTAGTTTAGGAATCTAAATCGAAGGAGACAGACCGCACGCAACAACAGTTTTATATATATAGATATATATGTGTGTGTGTGTGTGTGTGTGTGTGACAAGTTCAAATAAAGGTTACAAACTTCATTAAGGGATAATGATCCAACGAAATACTGGTTTGTTACCTATTCAAAAGTTGTGGATATTACAATTAATATTCAGCTGCAAGGTAACTAGATAAACCGTGGTTTATCTATATTTAAAGAAGATAAGAAAATAGGGAGATAATAAATAAACTAGTTTTTTTAATTATAAATTAACTCTATTTTCTTATCTTCTTTCAATTTATATATATTGGGTGTGTTGTTGTGTGTTTTCCTCCCACTACCTATTTCTTTACTACCCACAAGGGGCTAAACACAGAGAGGACAAACAGAGAATTAAGTCGATTATATCGTGACCCAGTGCGTAACTGGTACTTAATTTATCGACCCCCGAAAGGATGAAAGCAAAGTCGACCTCGGCGAATTTGAACTCAGAACGTAACGGCAGACGAATACGGCTACGCATTTCGCGCCGGCGTGCTTACCGTTTCTGCCAGCTCGCCGCCATAGTGTGTTTCCCCCCCACCGACCGCTTAACACCACGGTTTTGGTGTGTTTTTGCGTTCTCGTAACTTGGCGGTTTCGGCAGAGGAGACCGATAGAATAAGTGCCAGGCTTAAAAAAATAGTACTGGGGTTGATTCATTATTCGACAAAAAGGGTTCAAGTGGTGCTCTCTTCTACGGGCTTACGAATAGCAAAGGACCACGTTTCGGACTTCTCCCACTACAGAGGCGCATCTTGCGAGCTCTGTGGACGAAGACCTTTCGCTCAACAGCAACTGCAGCCGTTTCAAGAATTTGAACCTGGAGATCTCTAATGACTAAATAAAAGTGAACCGTAACCTGCTAGAAAGCCTTTTAATTGTTGGTTTCCTCCTCGCTCGCTGTGATCTGAGGTTAAATAGCCCCTAACCCTAAACCCTAACTTTAAGGGTTTGGGATGCTGCCGGTTGATCGTATGCACAGATATTCTCACCAGAAATGCGGAGGCTATGGCTTGTGGTTAGTGTTTCACCGATTGTGGTTTCGGTTTCTTGAACCGGGCGGTGCGTTGCGTTTTTTTAGTTCACTTTACTGCTCCATCCACTCAGCTGGCAAAAATGAGTAATCATGCGCAGAGCCGTCGCTAAGCCTCGCCAAGCCCTGCGGTCGCAGGGGCCTCCTCCGCTGTTGAGGGTCCCATGTCAAGATCAAAGTACGTAGATGAATCGTCTGTTTACTTTGTTAAAGATGTTGAACAAGAATTCAAACTATGTAACTGAAAATTTCAAGAAATAAAATATAATACATTGTACCTGTAAAAAGTTTCACACCTGTAAAAAATATTACATTGTACCACAAACGTGTACCAGACTTTTGTGGATTACTCTTTTACTTGTTTCAGTCATGTGACTGTGACCATGCTGGAGCACTGCCTTTAGTCGAGCAAATGACCCCAGGACTTATACTTTGTAAGCCTAGTACTTATTCTATCGGTCTCTTTTGCCGAACCGCTAAGTTACGGGGGACGTAAACACACCAGCATCGGTTGTCAAGCGATGTTGGGGGGACAGACACAGACACACAAAACATATACACACACATACATATATACATATATACGACGGGCTTCTTTCAGTTTCCGTCTACCAAATCCACTCAACAAGGCTTTGGTCAACCCGAGGCTCTACTAGAAGACACTTGCCCAAGGTGCCACGCAGTGGGACTGAACCCGGAACCATCTATTGAACACGAACTTAGCTCTCAGCTTGATATATTCTGAACTGAACAATGATTTCGCAAAGCGAAAAGTGTGCCGTGTTTTATCTTTGAAAGTTGCCTGGATTATAAAAGTGCTCTTTTATTCATAAATTGGAAGTTTTACTTCTTGAAATTTGTAATAGACCTTAAAGTACAAGTTAAATATTGAACTTCAGGCAAAATAAAGTAAAATATAGCCATGAATAAAAGGTGCGTAGATTATGAATTTTGCTTGAAGGATGGACCATCAAAATAAAAAGTTGCAAGGGGCCCTCTAAAAGTTACACGGCAAAGCTGTTCATGGCGCGTCCCGTCCTAGTAGGGGCATATACGCCACAGAATCCGAGAAACCGGCCTCATGAGTTTACATGGTTTATCCTTTTTTTTCAATGTCCAGAATAGAATGGGCCTCTATAGGTGAATTGCAACTACCTATAAACCCTACGAGGTCGTATTTTTGTTGAAAATAAATGAACATTTTATTTCTTTTACTTGTTTCAATCATTGGACTGGTGGCCTGCTGGTGCACCTCCTTGAAGACTTTAGTCCAGAGTTTTTTCTACCGCGGTCCTAATGACCTGTGAGGGTCCATAATATTTTGGGAGGAGGAGGGTTCCCACAGACAATATAGTAAAATTGGGGACCCTCAGTAGTTATCTTAAAGGTCCCGTTCCAGTTTAATATGTTTCTGGTCACTGAAATATGATATCTGTGAGAATGTGTAAAACACAAATTGGAATTTTGAAAGAATTATCTATAAAACTAGTTATAAACAACCGAATGGCTATTAGGGTCCACCAGAGAAAATAGTGATCAAGGGACCACAGATAGAAAATGGTTGAAAACCACTGGTTTAATGGAATAAGTCGGCCCCAGTACTTATTTTTAAATCTGGTTCTTATCCTACTAATCTCCCATTGCAGAATGGTTAAGTCACAGGACGTAAACAACCCAACGTCAGTTATCAAGCGGTGTGGGAGAAGCAAACAAACACATACAACATTCATATATAACCGTATTTTAACGTGTATAAGGAATCCCCTAATTTTGGTTTAAAATTTGGAATAAATGGTTTTGTAAGGGATTATAATACTATCCATGTATAGAACTCCTATATTTTTAACTTAATTTTTGACAAAAAGGGTTCCTTATACCGCTAAATACGGTATATATATATTATACAGAAGTTGGACAAAATAATGAAACACCTAGCATCATAGCATCATAATTTTGAAATATCTATAAAACCATCAACAAGCTTGTTTATTTTTTATGTTTTTTATTTATTATTAGTTTGCTTAATATGTTTTGCTAAAATTGCTGTTTCTTTTCAGATATCATCAGAAAAAGGTAATTAAAATTCATTAAAATGACGGATTTATAGGACTGTCAAAAAGGTCAAATGTTTGGTGCTCGTATGGCAGGCGTAACGAAACAGCCGAAATGTTTGGTGTATCAAGAAGTACTGTCTCGAAAGTAATAACTGCCTTTGAGAGAAAGAGGGGAAAAACCTCTTCATCAAAACAAAACTCCGGAGAAACCAAAACTTTCAGATAGGGACCGTCGGACTCTTACGCGAACTGTTAGAAAGGATCACAAAAGTACAGTTCCCAAAATTACTACTGCAGAGCTTAATCACCACCTCGAGACCTAGTTTCCACAAAAAACGTTCGCCGGATTGCACAAAACCGGATTTCACGAGACGCTGCAATCAGAAAACCACAAATTTCAAAAATAACGTTTCAAAGCGTTTAAGTGGAGTTAAACCAACTGAATTGGTCCATAGAGCATTGGAAGAACGTTTGTTTATCGGACAAGTCATCCTTTACTCTATTTCCGTTCCGACCGGCCGAATATACGTCTGGAGACAGCCAAAAGAAGCATTTAACCTAGACTGTCTTCTTCCAACCGTTAAACATGGAGGAGGATCTGTGATGATCTGGGGTCTATATCTTGGAAATTCAACCAAAAAAATGTTCACCTAAAGAGAATAACAAGCTAAAATTATGCAAAAGTTTTACTTTTCAAAAATCCAATTCTAAGGATCGAAACAAACCCGAGCAACGCCGGCGATACGCTAGTATTTAATAAAAATAACGAGGCGGCAGGAGTGGCTGTGTGGTAAGTAGCTTGCTAACCAACCACATGGTTCCGGGTTCAGTCCCACTGCGTGGCATCTTGGGCAAGTGTCTTCTGCTATAGCTTCGGGCCGACCAAAGCCTTGTGAGTGGATTTGGTAGACGGAAACTGAAAGAAGCCTGTCGTATATATGTATATATATGTATGTGTGTGTGTGGTATATGTTTGTGTGTCTGTGTTTGTCCCTCTAGCTTGCTTGACAAACAACCGATGCTGGTGTGCTTACGTCCCCGTCACTTAGCGTTTCGGCAAAAAGAGACGATAGAATAAGTACTGGGCTTACAAAGAATAAGTCCCGGGTTCGATTTGCTCGACTAAAGGCGGTGCTCCAGCATGGCCGCAGTCAAATGACTGAAACAAGTAAGAGATATAGAAGAGTTTCGATACTTTTATACTGTGTCCAACGTCATTGCGAAGACGACGTAAAGTGTATTTTGTCTTCTCATAAATATTTGTGTTTGTAGACAGGGGAATATATCTCTAATGGTTTAGTGGCGGACGCTGGTGTTATGTTCAGAACCACTAAGCTAACCTGGTTTCCCACCAGTCACGACGACAACTGTTGCAGTTGATCCGATCAACCGAACAGACATGTTGTATCCTTAAAGTAGTTCTCAGGAGATTCAGTGGCGAAGGTAAAGCGCGTGCACACCATCCATTTTAAAACGAAAGTGAAACATCTGGCATTTTTAGCTTTTTCAAAGCGAAGAGGTAATGGGTGCGCGACGTAAGGGAAGGGCCTTGAGTGTTTCTTTAAGGAAAATTAAAATTTAAAGTAACAAAAAATATCCAGATTCGTAATCTCTGTATTTTTATACGTGGATTAAAAAGAAAAAAGGGATCTTTTCGGTTTGAACGGCAGTTTTTTCAGCAGTGTCATATGAAATTGTCACTCATAATTATGACCCTAGTATCGATCTATTTCATTTCAATCTGTTTTAGGGTTAGGGTGGGGTGAGGGTATCTTTTTTTCTTCAGAATGTAAATAAACCCAATCTGTTTCTTAAACGAGGGACATATTCATACGGCACAAAATGTTTCCACCTCAACAGACGTCATTGATTGGTTGAGATTGCAGAAATTGAAGAAAGAAAACAATAAATATCTTACAAACTATAGAATTTTCTCAATAAAGCCAAGAGAAAGATGTTGTATTTCAAACTCTGTATTTTCTACGTAGGATTAAAAAAGAAAAAGAATTTGAGAAAAATTTTAAAATTAAGAAATTTTTTGTGGTGTTGTGGTGGTGTTTTAAAATTTTGAAAATGTGAATTTTGGGCAAAATCGTATTCTCCTATATCGAAAATATAGAAATCCGAAAAAAAATTAGAGAAAAACAACCCCTCGGAAATGGGTGGTGTGCACGCGCTTTACCTTCGCCGATTTAGTGTGACACAATGTGACAAGGCTGTCCTTTTGAATTACAGAACCATTCATGGTTAATATTTACATCTTGACCCTGCAATGAAAATCTAAACATATCCTGGATTGGTAACAGGTAGAAATTAGCAATATGAAATGCGTAAGCACGGGATGTGAAAGGATTCGGAACAAGATCCTAGCTTTTCCCTCGTATTTTTAAAAATGTGAAAATGAAAATAGAATACCGTTTCAAACGCATACGGAGCAGGGTGGGGAAAAGGTTAGGCTTCGGAATATTCACAAGATCCTAGCTTTTCCCTCGTATTTTTAGGAAAATGGGTTTTTTTCAATGAGAATTTATAGAAATACCTTTCAAACGGCATACATTAGGATTATAAAGAAATTTGTGGGGGAAATCTTTTCAAGAGGGTGAGGATAGGACTTCGGAAAATTCACAAGATCCGAGCTCTTTCTCTCGTAACTTTTAGGAAAATAGGTTTTTTTTTCAATGAAATTTTATAGAAATACCTTTCAAACAGCAGTCCTCTCCCATCCCCTTGGAAAACATTTTCCCCCCACAAATTTCTTTATAATCGTAATGTATGCCGTTTGAAAGGTATTTCTATAAAATTTCATTGAAAAAAAACCCCCATTTTCCCAAAATTTTATGAGGAAAGCTCGGATCTTGTGAATTTTCCGAAGTCCTCTCCCCACCTTCCCGTTGCTTTGCACGCATTTTTTTTTCATATTCGTTTCCTACACATTGTTTAACATCCATTCCAGTATATTTTTTGGATTTTCATTTTCGGGTCAAGATGTAAACATTAACCCAATTCATTTTTGCCAGCTGAGTGGACCGGCCACGTGAAATAAGTGCATTGCTCAATGACACAAGAGGCTGTCAGAATCGAACTCACAACCTTACAATCACAAGCAGAATACCTATTTCTTTATTACCCACAAGGTGCTAACACAGAGAGTACAAACAAGAACAGACAAACGGATTAAGTCGATTACATTGACCCCAGTGCGTAACTGGTACTTAATTCATCGACCCCGAAAGGATGAAAGGCAAAGTCGACCTCGGCGGAATTTGAACTCAGGATGTAACGGTTGACGGAATACCGCTAAGCAGTTCGCCCGTGTGCTAACGTTTCTGCCAGCTCGCCTCCTAATCGCCAGCAGAATACCTATTTCTTTATTACCCACAAGGGGCTAAACAAGAGGGACAAACAAGGACATAGGTATTAAGTGGATTACATCGACCCCAGTGCGTAACTGGTACTTAATTTATCGACCCCGAAAGATGAAAGGCAAAGTCGACCTCGGTGGAATTTGAACTCTGAACGTAACGGCAGACGAAATACCACAAAGCATTTCGCCCGGCGTGCTAACGTTTCTCCTGCTGCTCGCCGCCTTTAAAATAGATTTTATTTCTTTACTACCCACAAGGAGCTAAACACAGAGGAGACAAAAAGGACAGACATAGGTATTAGTCGATTACATCGACCCAGTGCATAACTGGCACTTAAGTTATCGATCCCGAAAGGATGAAAGGTAAAGTCGACCTCGGCGGAATTTGAACTCACAGCGTAATGGCAGACGAAATACCTATTTCTTTATTACCCACAAGGGCTAAACACAGAGAGGACAAACATAGGTATTAAGTCGATTATATCGACCCCAGTGCGTAACTGGTACTTATTTAATCGACTCCGGAAGGATGAAAGGCAAAGTCGACCTCGGTGGAATTTGAACTCAGAACGTAGCGGCAGACGAAACACCGTTTAGCATTTCGCCCGGTGTGCTAACGTTTCTGCCAGCTCGCCGCCTTATTCGCAAGCAGAATACCGTAACCACAAAGCCACGCGCCTTCACAACACTCGGCTAAAGAATAACAATAGCAACAGCGCCGGCGACGACGACAACAACAATAACAATAACAAGGGAGCAGCAGACAGGTCAGATTGGTTAATAATACAGATATCTGTACGTAGTTTAAAAAGAAACCGGGATAGTTTAATCATAGCAAGGATACCTTTGATCATAAACCTGTTTGATCTTTGCTGCCCTAAGGCAAAAAACAACAGAACAACAGCAACAGCAGCAATAACGACAGAAGCAACAGCAACAACAGAGGCGCAATGGCCCAGTGGTTAGGGCAGCGACTCGCGGAGGATCGCGGTTTCGATTCCCAGACCGGGCGTTGTGTGTGTTTATTGAGCGAAAACACTTAAAAGCTCCACGAGGCTCCGACAGGGGGTGGGGTAGTTTTCGACCCCTGTTGTACTCTTTCGCGCCCCCAACATTCTCTCACTCTTTCTTCCTGTTTCTTGTCCCCGACTTGTGGCGACTCCTGTTGTACTCTTTCGCTCCAACTTTCACTCACTCTTTCTTCCTGTTTCTTGTCCTCGTCCGACTTCCTACGCAACCGCTGAGCCTGGATGAGCATTCATCCATCCGTCGATGCTCTCGTATCGGGGGGGGGGGTGACTGCTTTCTCTTCTCTTCTGCGGGTCTTACGAATAGCAAAGGACCACGTTTCGGACTTCTCCCACTACAGAGGCGCGATCTTGCGAGCTCTGGGACGAAGACCGCTTTGCTCAACAGCAACAGCAGCCGTTCAAGAATTTGAACCTGGAGATCTCCATTTCCCGACTTCGAGGGCCACCTCCCAGTGGTGTCGGTCGTCAACGAAGAGCCCTCGACGACAACAAGACGACTGAGTTGTTTATTTTTCCAAGATCTGGGGTCTCCCGCCCCTAAGCCCTAGACCATCACCTAATCACCTGTACCCGTCTTGTTGCTTAACAACCACAAAAAAAAAATCATACAGGCATGGCTATGAGGTTTAAGAGCTCGCTTGCAACCGCTCGGTTTCAGGTTCGGTCCCCCTGCGCGGTGCCATGAGCAAGCGTCTTCTTATAGCCCGAGGTGGAACCCAATATCTTGTGAGAGGATTTGGTAGACGGAGATTGCAAGAAACCCGTTTGTCTTGTAGGTATGTACACGTGTTGTGTCACTGTCACCACTTGACAATCGGTGTTGGTTAGCTTACGTCCCCGTAATTACGATTCAATTCAAGCAAAAGTAACTGATAGAATAAGTACAAGATTTTAAAATATGTACTGGAGTCAATTCCTTCATCTAAACCAGGATTCCTAACCAGGGGTGCGAGATAGCATTGCAGGGGTGCGAGCAGGGCCGGATTTATAGGGAACCAAAGAGGGCAATTGCCCCAGGCATCTTTATTCTTATAAAATTATTACTTTTAGGGGTGAGAGAACATATTAAAAGTTTTAGGGGGCGGGATATAAAAAGGTTGGGATCACTGGTTTAAATCATTGTTCTCAACCATTTTTTACCCCTTGATTCCTCTTATATTCGGGCGGACTTGTAGTGGCTTCATGCAGGCATAGCGGGATTCGATCCTCGATCACCAAATTTCACTTAACAGTTCACTGTACTTTTCTCACGGTAAAACATTTTTCTGTGAGTGACAGCAGGTACATTTGCCAGATGCCTTCGCCAAGCAGAATAATGTCTTTGCCGCTTGACCCTTCTAACCTCTTCCAGGTCACCAAAAGCTAGAATAGAGATAACAGACCGCCAACGAAATCTATTGTTCTCAACAATATGTCTATCCTTCTGACTGGTTTTGGATAGTTTAAAAAGAACTCCGTAAGCCAAAGTCTGGCTGACCGGCTGAACAAAGGCCGTCTCTGAAGAAAACTCACAGAGAGACCACTATGGTAACTCACCAACGAACAGTTTTTCGTCCCACCCACTCTTACTTTCACTAACTTTCTTTTCTCTGTAACATTACCATATCTCTCTATATGTACTACTATGAGATCGTGTACACACATATACAGGCCGGAATTAACTGTCTTTACCTTGCATGCTTTACGAACTGTGTTTATCCTATTACACTAGCCTATCCGTCTGGTATGACATTATTAAGTAACGGTAAATAAATATTTCTTTACAACTTCGATCACTGTTCTTTCTTCCATCTTGCACACTAGCAACCAACACCTTAACAACAACCGTTGCAATTGTTGACCCTCGACTGTAACGAATACCAACCATTACTGACACTCACAGCCATTCAATGTTTAAAAGTTCTATAATAGTATTAGGAATTTTATTTAAAACTAGCAGTATCACCCGGCGTTGCTCGGATTTGTAAGGGAAATAACTATATAAGCATTTTAGAGAGTTTATAGCCAAAAAATAGCAAAAAAAGCATTAAAAATGGAAAAAAAAATGATGGTAAATTTTTTTTTTAATCGTTGACTCATCGTAGATATTTTTAGAGAGTTACTTCCCTTATATAATAGCGAAAAATGCATTAAAATGGAAAAAAATGATATAAATTTTTTTTAAAATCGTAGACTCATCGTAGACGCGCGCTAATACCCAGAAGGGCTCGATATGAATCACGACTATAAGATACCCGGTTTTGTTAAACTGCACCGCAATGGGGAGTAGTTAGAATCTAAATCGTAGGAGACATACACACACACTTGACTTTTTATATAAAGATCTAGCAGTATTGCCCGGCGTTGCTCGGGTTTGTTTCGACCCTTTAGAATACGAATTTTGAAAGTAAAAATTTGCATTATGTAGCATGTTATTCTCTTTAAGTGAACATTTTCCTGGTTGAAATACACCCGAAATAGCAACACAGCAGTCAAAATAGTAAAAAAAATAGGGATTTTCATAGAAAAAAAAAGCACCTTTTTTGATGTCATAATTTTTTGGTGTTAACATGGTCCGATTTGAATTTTTTCTTCTACGAATGAAGAGCAAGCCTTCTTCTATCATACTCTCAATTGGTCAACTTGCGCTGCAAGGTCTCAGAAGAGATAGTGTTAGTTGAGGCTACCAACCTGCCACACACAAATAACTTCTGCTTTATATATAGAGAGAGATTATTAAAATATTTTGTGTATCGTAAAAGTAAAACCAGTTGATTGCGCAAATTTTAACAACAGAATCTTAATATGGAGCCCCAAGGGTTATATGGAACCAGGTTGAGAACCGTTAGGTGGTTCCCCAGTATGGTCACAGTCCATTGACTGAAACAAGTAAAAGATAACAGATATACTGGGGTTGATTTGTTCAAGTAAAATCCTTTAAGGTGGTGCTCCAGCATGGCCACAGTCCATTGACTGAAACAAGTAAAAGATAAAAGATATACTGGGGTTGATTTATTCAAGTAAAACCTTCAAGGTGGTGCCCCAGCATGGCCACAGTCCATTGACTGAAACAAGTAAAAGATAAAAGATATACTGGGGTTGATTTGTTCAAGTAAAACCCTTCAAGGTGGTGCTCCAGCATGGCCACAGTCCATTCACTGAAACAAGTAAAAGATAAAAGATATACTGGGGTTGATTTGTTCAAGTAAAAACCTTCAAGGTGGTGCCCCAGCATGGCCACAGTCCATTGACTGAAACAAGTAAAAGATAAAAGATATACTGGGGTTGATTTATTCAAGTAAAACCTTCAAGGTGGTGCTCCAGCATGGCCACAGTCCATTGACTGAAACAAGTAAAAGATAAAAGATATACTGGGGTTGATTTGTTCAAGTAAAACCCTTCAAGGTGGTGCTCCAGCATGGCCACAGTCCATTGACTGAAACAAGTAAAAGATAAAAGATATACTGGGGTTGATTTATTCAAGTAAAAACCTTCAAGGTGGTGCTCCAGCATGGCCACAGTCCATTGACTGAAACAAGTAAAAGATAAAAGATATACTGGAGTTGATTTGTTCAAGTAAAAACCTTCAAGGTGGTGCTCCAGCATGGCCACAGTCCATTGACTGAAACAAGTAAAAGATAAAAGATATACTGGGGTTGATTTATTCAAGTAAAAACCTTCAAGGTGGTGCCCAGCATGGCCACAGTCCATTGACTGAAACAAGTAAAAGATAAAAGATATACTGGGGTTGATTTATTTCAAGTAAACCCTTCAAGGTGGTGCTCCAGCATGGCCACAGTCCATTGACTGAAACAAGTAAAAGATAAAAGATATACTGGGTTGATTTGTTCAAGTAAAACCCTTCAAGGTGGTGCTCCAGCATGGCCACAGTCCATTGACTGAAACAAGTAAAAGATAAAAGATATACTGGGGTTGATTTATTCAAGTAAAAACCTTCAAGGTGGTGCTCCAGCATGGCCACAGTCCATTGACTGAAACAAGTAAAAGATAAAATATACTGGGGTTGATTTATTCAAGTAAAACCTTCAAGGTGGTGCTCCAGCATGGCCACAGTCATTGACTGAAACAAGTAAAAGATAAAAGATATACTGGGGTTGATTTGTTCAAGTAAAACCCTTCAAGGTGGTGCCCCAGCATGGCCACAGTCCATTGACTGAAACAAGTAAAAGATAAAGATATACTGGGGTTGATTTATTCAAGTAAAACACTTCAAGGTGGTGCTCCAGCATGGCCACAGTCCATTGACTGAAACAAGTAAAAGATAAAAGATATACTGGGTTGATTTATTCAAGTAAAAACCTTCAAGGTGGTGCTCCAGCATGGCCACAGTCCATTGACTGAAACAAGTAAAAGATAAAAGATATACTGGGGTTGATTTATTCAAGTAAAAACCTTCAAGGTGGTGCTCCAGCATGGCCACAGTCCATTGACTGAAACAAGTAAAAGATAAAAGATATACTGGGGTTGATTTATTCAAGTAAAAACCTTCAAGGTGGTGCTCCAGCATGGCCACAGTCCATTGACTGAAACAGTAAAATAAAAGATATACTGGGGTTGATTTGTTCAAGTAAAAACCTTCAAGGTGGTGCTCCAGCATGGCCACAGTCCATTGACTGAAACAAGTAAAAGATAAAAGATATACTGGGGTTGATTTGTTCAAGTAAAACCCTTCAAGGTGGGTGCCCAGCATGGCCACAGTCCATTGACTGAAACAAGTAAAAGATAAAAGATATACTGGGGTTGATTTGTTCAAGTAAAAACCTTCAAGGTGGTGCTCCAGCATGGCCACAGTCCATTGACTGAAACAAGTAAAAGATAAAAGATATACTGGGGTTGATTTGTTCAAGTAAAACCCTTCAAGGTGGTGCTCCAGCATGGCCACAGTCCATTGACTGAAACAAGTAAAAGATAAAAGATATACTGGGGTTGATTTGTTCAAGTAAAACCCTTCAAGGTGGTGCTCCAGCATGGCCACAGTCCATTGACTGAAACAAGTAAAAGATAAAAGATATACTGGGGTTGATTTGTTCAAGTAAAACCCTTCAAGGTGGTGCTCCAGCATGGCCACAGTCCATTGACTGAAACAAGTAAAAGATAAAATATACTGGGGTTGATTTGTTCAAGTAAAACCTTCAAGGTGGTGCTCCAGCATGGCCACAGTCCATTGACTGAAACAAGTAAAAGATAAAAGATATACTGGGGTTGATTTATTCAAGTAAAACCCTTCAAGGTGGTGCTCCAGCATGGCCACAGTCCATTGACTGAAACAAGTAAAAGATAAAAGATATACTGGGGTTGATTTGTTCAAGTAAAACCTTCAAGGTGGTGCTCCAGCATGGCCACAGTCCATTGACTGAAACAAGTAAAAGATAAAAGATATACTGGGGTTGATTTATTCAAGTAAAAACCTTCAAGGTGGTGCTCCAGCATGGCCACAGTCCATTGACTGAAACAAGTAAAAGATAAAAGATATACTGGGTTGATTTGTTCAAGTAAAAACCTTCAAGGTGGTGCTCCAGCATGGCCACAGTCCATTGACTGAAACAAGTAAAAGATAAAAGATATACTGGGGTTGATTTGTTCAAGTAAAACCCTTCAAGGTGGTGCTCCAGCATGGCCACAGTCCATTGACTGAAACAAGTAAAAGATAAAATATACTGGGGTTGATTTGTTCAAGTAAAAACCTTCAAGGTGGTGCTCCAGCATGGCCACAGTCCATTGACTGAAACAAGTAAAAGATAAAAGATATACTGGGTTGATTTATTCAAGTAAAACCTTCAAGGTGGTGCTCCAGCATGGCCACAGTCCATTGACTGAAACAAGTAAAAGATAAAAGATATACTGGGTTGATTTATTCAAGTAAAACCTTCAAGGTGGTGCTCCAGCATGGCCACAGTCCATTGACTGAAACAAGTAAAAGATAAAAGATATACTGGGGTTGATTTATTCAAGTAAAAACCTTCAAGGTGGTGCTCCAGCATGGCCACAGTCCATTGACTGAAACAAGTAAAAGATAAAAGATATACTGGGGTTGATTTATTCAAGTAAAAACCTTCAAGGTGGTGCTCCAGCATGGCCACAGTCCATTGACTGAAACAAGTAAAAGATAAAAGATATACTGGGGTTGATTTATCAAGTAAAACCCTTCAAGGTGGTGCCCAGCATGGCCACAGTCCATTGACTGAAACAAGTAAAAGATAAAAGATATACTGGGGTTGATTTATTCAAGTAAAAACCTTCAAGGTGGTGCTCCAGCATGGCCACAGTCCATTGACTGAAACAAGTAAAAGATAAAAGATATACTGGGGTTGATTTATTCAAGTAAAAACCTTCAAGGTGGTGCTCCAGCATGGCCACAGTCCATTGACTGAAACAAGTAAAAGATAAAAGATATACTGGGTTGATTTATTCAAGTAAAACCTTCAAGGTGGTGCTCCAGCATGGCCACAGTCCATTGACTGAAACAAGTAAAAGATAAAAGATATACTGGGGTTGATTGTTCAAGTAAAAACCTTCAAGGTGGTGCTCCAGCATGGCCACAGTCCATTGACTGAAACAAGTAAAAGATAAAAGATATACTGGGGTGATTTGTTCAAGTAAAAAACCTTCAAGGTGGTGCTCCAGCATGGCCACAGTCCATTGACTGAAACAAGTAAAAGATAAAAGATATACTGGGGTTGATTTGTTCAAGTAAAACCTTCAAGGTGGTGCCCAGCATGGCCACAGTCCATTGACTGAAACAAGTAAAAGATAAAAGATATACTGGGGTTGATTTATTCAAGTAAAAACCTTCAAGGTGGTGCTCCAGCATGGCCACAGTCCATTGACTGAAACAAGTAAAAGATAAAAGATATACTGGGTTGATTTGTTCAAGTAAAACCTTCAAGGTGGTGCTCCAGCATGGCCACAGTCCATTGACTGAAACAAGTAAAAGATAAAAGATATACTGGGGTTGATTTATTCAAGTAAAAACCTTCAAGGTGGTGCTCCAGCATGGCCACAGTCCATTGACTGAAACAAGTAAAAGATAAAAGATATACTGGGGTGATTTGTTCAAGTAAAAACCTTCAAGGTGGTGCTCCAGCATGGCCACAGTCCATTGACTGAAACAAGTAAAAGATAAAAGATATACTGGGGTTGATTTATTCAAGTAAAAACTTCAAGGTGGTGCCAGCATGGCCACAGTCCATTGACTGAAACAAGTAAAAGATAAAGATATACTGGGGTTGATTTGTTCAAGTAAAACCTTCAAGGTGGTGCTCCCAGCATGGCCACAGTCCATTGACTGAAACAAGTAAAGATAAAAGATATACTGGGGTTGATTTATTCAAGTAAAAACCTTCAAGGTGGTGCTCCAGCATGGCCACAGTCCATTGACTGAAACAAGTAAAAGATAAAAGATATACTGGGGTTGATTTATTCAAGTAAAAACCTTCAAGGTGGTGCTCCAGCATGGCCACAGTCCATTGACTGAAACAAGTAAAAGATAAAAGATATACTGGGGTTGATTGTTCAAGTAAAAACCTTCAAGGTGGTGCTCCCAGCATGGCCACAGTCCATTGACTGAAACAAGTAAAAGATAAAAATATACTGGGGTTGATTTATTCAAGTAAAAACCTTCAAGGTGGTGCTCCAGCATGGCCACAGTCCATTGACTGAAACAAGTAAAAGATAAAAGATATACTGGGGTTGATTGTTCAAGTAAAACCCTTCAAGGTGGTGCTCCAGCATGGCCACAGTCCATTGACTGAAACAAGTAAAAGATAAAAGATATACTGGGGTTGATTTATTCAAGTAAAAACCTTCAAGGTGGTGCTCCAGCATGGCCACAGTCCATTGACTGAAACAAGTAAAAGATAAAAGATATACTGGGGTTGATTTGTTCAAGTAAAAACCTTCAAGGTGGTGCCCCAGCATGGCCACAGTCCATTGACTGAAACAAGTAAAAGATAAAAGATATACTGGAGTTGATTTGTTCAAGTAAAAACCTTCAAGGTGGTGCCCCAGCATGGCCACAGTCCATTGACTGAAACAAGTAAAAGATAAAAGATATACTGGGGTTGATTTGTTCAAGTAAAAACCTTCAAGGTGGTGCTCCAGCATGGCCACAGTCCATTGACTGAAACAAGTAAAAGATAAAAGATATACTGGGGTTGATTTGTTCAAGTAAAAACCTTCAAGGTGGTGCTCCAGCACTGCCACAGTCCATTGACTGAAACAAGTAAAAGATAAAAGATATACTGGGGTTGATTTATTCAAGTAAAAACCTTCAAGGTGGTGCTCCAGCATGGCCACAGTCCATTGACTGAAACAAGTAAAAGATAAAAGATATACTGGGGTTGATTTATTCAAGTAAAAACCTTCAAGGTGGTGCTCCAGCATGGCCACAGTCCATTGACTGAAACAAGTAAAAGATAAAAGATATACTGGGGTTGATTTGTTCAAGTAAAAACCTTCAAGGTGGTGCTCCAGCATGGCCACAGTCCATTGACTGAAACAAGTAAAAGATAAAAGATATACTGGGGTTGATTTATTCAAGTAAAACCTTCAAGGTGGTGCTCCAGCATGGCCACAGTCCATTGACTGAAACAAGTAAAAGATAAAAGATATACTGGGGTTGATTTGTTCAAGTAAAAACCTTCAAGGTGGTGCTCCAGCATGGCCACAGTCCATTGACTGAAACAAGTAAAAGATAAAAGATATACTGGGGTTGATTTGTTCAAGTAAAAACCTTCAAGGTGGTGCTCCAGCATGGCCACAGTCCATTGACTGAAACAAGTAAAAGATAAAAGATATACTGGGGTTGATTTGTTCAAGTAAAAACCTTCAAGGTGGTGCTCCAGCATGGCCACAGTCCATTGACTGAAACAAGTAAAAGATAAAGATATACTGGGGTTGATTTATTCAAGTAAAAACCTTCAAGGTGGTGCTCCAGCATGGCCACAGTCCATTGACTGAAACAAGTAAAGATAAAATATACTGGGTTGATTTGTTCAAGTAAAAACCTTCAAGGTGGTGCTCCAGCATGGCCACAGTCCATTGACTGAAACAAGTAAAAGATAAAAGATATACTGGGGTTGATTTTTCAAGTAAAAACCTTCAAGGTGGTGCCCAGCATGGCCACAGTCCATTGACTGAAACAAGTAAAATAAAAGATATACTGGGGTTGATTTGTTCAAGTAAAAACCTTCAAGGTGGTGCTCCAGCATGGCCACAGTCCATTGACTGAAACAAGTAAAAGATAAAGATATACTGGGGTTGATTTGTTCAAGTAAAAACCTTCAAGGTGGTGCTCCAGCATGGCCACAGTCCTTGACTGAAACAAGTAAAAGATAAAAGATATACTGGGGTTGATTTATTCAAGTAAAACCTTCAAGGTGGTGCTCCAGCATGGCCACAGTCCATTGACTGAAACAAGTAAAAGATAAAAGATATACTGGGGTTGATTTGTTCAAGTAAAAACCTTCAAGGTGGTGCCCCAGCATGGCCACAGTCCATTGACTGAAACAAGTAAAAGATAAAAGATATACTGGGGTTGATTTGTTCAAGTAAAAACCTTCAAGGTGGTGCCCCAGCATGGCCACAGTCCATTGACTGAAACAAGTAAAAGATAAAAGATACTGGGGTTGATTTGTTCAAGTAAAAACCTTCAAGGTGGTGCTCCAGCATGGCCACAGTCCATTGACTGAAACAAGTAAAAGATAAAAGATATACTGGGGTTGATTTGTTCAAGTAAAAACCTTCAAGGTGGTGCTCCAGCATGGCCACAGTCCATTGACTGAAACAAGTAAAAGATAAAAGATATACTGGGTTGATTTGTTCAAGTAAAAACCTTCAAGGTGGTGCTCCAGCATGGCCACAGTCCATTGACTGAAACAAGTAAAAGATAAAAGATATACTGGGGTTGATTTGTTCAAGTAAAAACCTTCAAGGTGGTGCTCCAGCATGGCCACAGTCCATTGACTGAAACAAGTAAAAGATAAAAGATATACTGGGGTTGATTTATTCAAGTAAAACCTTCAAGGTGGTGCCCAGCATGGCCACAGTCCATTGACTGAAACAAGTAAAAGATAAAAGATATACTGGGGTTGATTTGTTCAAGTAAAAACCTTCAAGGTGGTGCCCCAGCATGGCCACAGTCCATTGACTGAAACAAGTAAAAGATAAAAGATATACTGGGGTTGATTTGTTCAAGTAAAAACCTTCAAGGTGGTGCCCCAGCATGGCCACAGTCCATTGACTGAAACAAGTAAAAGATAAAAATATACTGGGGTTGATTTATTCAAGTAAAAACCTTCAAGGTGGTGCTCCAGCATGGCCACAGTCCATTGACTGAAACAAGTAAAAGATAAAAGATATACTGGGGTTGATTTGTTCAAGTAAAAACCTTCAAGGTGGTGCTCCAGCATGGCCACAGTCCATTGACTGAAACAAGTAAAAGATAAAAGATATACTGGGGTTGATTTATTCAAGTAAAAACCTTCAAGGTGGTGCTCCAGCATGGCCACAGTCCATTGACTGAAACAAGTAAAAGATAAAAGATATACTGGGGTTGATTTGTTCAAGTAAAAACCTTCAAGGTGGTGCTCCAGCATGGCCACAGTCCATTGACTGAAACAAGTAAAAGATAAAGATATACTGGGGTTGATTTGTTCAAGTAAAAACCTTCAAGGTGGTGCCCCAGCATGGCCACAGTCCATTGACTGAAACAAGTAAAAGATAAAAGATATACTGGGGTTGATTTGTTCAAGTAAAAACCTTCAAGGTGGTGCCCCAGCATGGCCACAGTCCATTGACTGAAACAAGTAAAAGATAAAAGATATACTGGGGTTGATTTGTTCAAGTAAAACCTTCAATTCAAGGTGGTGCTCCAGCATGGCCACAGTCCATTGACTGAAACAAGTAAAAGATAAAAGATATACTGGGGTTGATTATTCAAGTAAAAACCTTCAAGTGGTGCTCCAGCATGGCCACAGTCCATTGACTGAAACAAGTAAAAGATAAAAGATATACTGGGTTTGATTTATTCAAGTAAAACCTTCAAGGTGGTGCTCCAGCATGGCCACAGTCCATTGACTGAAACAAGTAAAAGATAAAAGATATACTGGGGTTGATTTGTTCAAGTAAAAACCTTCAAGGTGGTGCTCCAGCATGGCCACAGTCCATTGACTGAAACAAGTAAAAGATAAAAGATATACTGGGGTTGATTTATTCAAGTAAAAACCTTCAAGGTGGTGCTCCAGCATGGCCACAGTCCATTGACTGAAACAAGTAAAAGATAAAAGATATACTGGGGTTGATTTTCAAGTAAAACCCTTCAAGGTGGTGCTCCAGCATGGCCACAGTCCATTGACTGAAACAAGTAAAAGATAAAGATATATACTGGGGTTGATTTATTCAAGTAAAACCTTCAAGGTGGTGCTCCAGCATGGCCACAGTCCATTGACTGAAACAAGTAAAAGATAAAAGATATACTGGGTTGATTTGTTCAAGTAAAAACCTTCAAGGTGGTGCTCCAGCATGGCCACAGTCCATTGACTGAAACAAGTAAAAGATAAAGATATACTGGGTTGATTTGTTCAAGTAAAAACCTTCAAGGTGGTGCCCAGCATGGCCACAGTCCATTGACTGAAACAAGTAAAAGATAAAAGATATACTGGGGTTGATTTGTTCAAGTAAAAACCTTCAAGGTGGTGCTCCAGCATGGCCACAGTCCATTGACTGAAACAAGTAAAAGATAAAAGATATACTGGGGTTGATTTATTCAAGTAAAAACCTTCAAGGTGGTGCTCCAGCATGGCCACAGTCCATTCACTGAAACAAGTAAAAGATAAAAGATATACTGGGGTTGATTTGTTCAAGTAAAAACCTTCAAGGTGGTGCTCCAGCATGGCCACAGTCCATTGACTGAAACAAGTAAAAGATAAAAGATATACTGGGGTTGATTTGTTCAAGTAAAAACCTTCAAGGTGGTGCTCCAGCATGGCCACAGTCCATTGACTGAAACAAGTAAAAGATAAAAGATATACTGGGTTGATTTATTCAAGTAAAAACCTTCAAGGTGGTGCTCCAGCATGGCCACAGTCCATTGACTGAAACAAGTAAAAGATAAAAGATATACTGGGGTTGATTATTCAAGTAAAAACCTTCAAGGTGGTGCTCCAGCATGCCACAGTCCATTGACTGAAACAAGTAAAAGATAAAAGATATACTGGGTTGATTTATTCAAGTAAAAACCTTCAAGGTGGTGCTCCAGCATGGCCACAGTCCATTGACTGAAACAAGTAAAAGATAAAAGATATACTGGGTTGATTTGTTCAAGTAAAAACCTTCAAGGTGGTGCTCCAGCATGGCCACAGTCCATTGACTGAAACAAGTAAAAGATAAAAGATATACTGGGGTTGATTTATTCAAGTAAAAACCTTCAAGGTGGTGCTCCAGCATGGCCACAGTCCATTGACTGAAACAAGTAAAAGATAAAAGATATACTGGGGTTGATTTATTCATAAAAAACCTTCAAGGTGGTGCTCCAGCATGGCCACAGTCCATTGACTGAAACAAGTAAAGATAAAAGATATACTGGGGTTGATTTATTCAAGTAAAAACTTCAAGGTGGTGCCCCAGCATGGCCACAGTCCATTGACTGAAACAAGTAAAAGATAAAAGATATACTGGAGTTGATTTATTCAAGTAAAAACCTTCAAGGTGGTGCCCCAGCATGGCCACAGTCCATTGACTGAAACAAGTAAAAGATAAAAGATATACTGGGGTTGATTTGTTCAAGTAAAAACCTTCAAGGTGGTGCTCCAGCATGGCCACAGTCCATTGACTGAAACAAGTAAAAGATAAAAGATATACTGGGGTTGATTTATTCAAGTAAAAACCTTCAAGGTGGTGCCCCAGCATGGCCACAGTCCATTGACTGAAACAAGTAAAAGATAAAAGATATACTGGGGTTGATTTGTTCAAGTAAAAACCTTCAAGGTGGTGCTCCAGCATGGCCACAGTCCATTGACTGAAACAAGTAAAAGATAAAAGATATACTGGGGTTGATTTATTCAAGTAAAAACCTTCAAGGTGGTGCCCCAGCATGGCCACAGTCCATTGACTGAAACAAGTAAAAGATAAAGATATACTGGGTTGATTTATTCAAGTAAAAACCTTCAAGGTGGTGCCCCAGCATGGCCACAGTCCATTGACTGAAACAAGTAAAAGATAAAAGATATACTGGGGTTGATTTATTCAAGTAAAAACCTTCAAGGTGGTGCCCAGCATGGCCACAGTCCATTGACTGAAACAAGTAAAAGATAAAAGATATACTGGGGTTGATTTATTCAAGTAAAACCTTCAAGGTGGTGCCCAGCATGGCCACAGTCCATTGACTGAAACAAGTAAAAGATAAAAGATATACTGGGGTTGATTTATTCAAGTAAAAACCTTCAAGGTGGTGCCCCAGCATGGCCACAGTCCATTGACTGAAACAAGTAAAAGATAAAAGATATACTGGGGTTGATTTATTCAAGTAAAAACCTTCAAGGTGGTGCCCCAGCATGGCCACAGTCCATTGACTGAAACAAGTAAAAGATAAAAGATATACTGGAGTTGATTTATTCAAGTAAAAACCTTCAAGGTGGTGCTCCAGCATGGCCACAGTCCATTGACTGAAACAAGTAAAAGATAAAAGATATACTGGAGTTGATTTATTCAAGTAAAAACCTTCAAGGTGGTGCCCCAGCATGGCCACAGTCCATTGACTGAAACAAGTAAAAGATAAAAGATATACTGGAGTTGATTTATTCAAGTAAAAACCTTCAAGGTGGTGCCCCAGCATGGCCACAGTCCATTGACTGAAACAAGTAAAAGATAAAAGATATACTGGGGTTGATTTATTCAAGTAAAAACCTTCAAGGTGGTGCCCCAGCATGGCCACAGTCCATTCACTGAAACAAGTAAAAGATAAAAGATATACTGGGGTTGATTTATTCAAGTAAAAACCTTCAAGGTGGTGCTCCAGCATGGCCACAGTCCATTGACTGAAACAAGTAAAAGATAAAAGATATACTGGGGTTGATTTGTTCAAGTAAAAACCTTCAAGGTGGTGCTCCAGCATGGCCACAGTCCATTGACTGAAACAAGTAAAAGATAAAAGATATACTGGGGTTGATTTTTCAAGTAAAAACCTTCAAGGTGGTGCCCCAGCATGGCCACAGTCCATTGACTGAAACAAGTAAAAGATAAAAGATATACTGGGGTTGATTTGTTCAAGTAAAAACCTTCAAGGTGGTGCCCCAGCATGGCCACAGTCCATTGACTGAAACAAGTAAAAGATAAAAGATATACTGGGGTTGATTTTTCAAGTAAAAACCTTCAAGGTGGTGCTCCAGCATGGCCACAGTCCATTGACTGAAACAAGTAAAAGATAAAAGATATACTGGGGTTGATTTTTCAAGTAAAAACCTTCAAGGTGGTGCTCCAGCATGGCCACAGTCCATTGACTGAAACAAGTAAAAGATAAAAGATATACTGGGGTTGATTTGTTCAAGTAAAAACCTTCAAGGTGGTGCCCAGCATGGCCACAGTCCATTGACTGAAACAAGTAAAAGATAAAAGATATACTGGGGTTGATTTATTCAAGTAAAAACCTTCAAGGTGGTGCTCCAGCATGGCCACAGTCCATTGACTGAAACAAGTAAAAGATAAAAGATATACTGGGGTTGATTTGTTCAAGTAAAAACCTTCAAGGTGGTGCTCCAGCATGGCCACAGTCCATTGACTGAAACAAGTAAAAGATAAAAGATATACTGGGGTTGATTTATTCAAGTAAAAACCTTCAAGGTGGTGCTCCAGCATGGCCACAGTCCATTGACTGAAACAAGTAAAAGATAAAAGATATACTGGGGTTGATTTGTTCAAGTAAAAACCTTCAAGGTGGTGCTCCAGCATGGCCACAGTCCATTGACTGAAACAAGTAAAAGATAAAAGATATACTGGGGTTGATTTGTTCAAGTAAAAACCTTCAAGGTGGTGCCCAGCATGGCCACAGTCCATTGACTGAAACAAGTAAAAGATAAAAGATATACTGGGTTGATTTATTCAAGTAAAAACCTTCAAGGTGGTGCTCCAGCATGGCCACAGTCCATTGACTGAAACAAGTAAAAGATAAAAGATATACTGGGGTTGATTTGTTCAAGTAAAAACCTTCAAGGTGGTGCCCCAGCATGGCCACAGTCCATTGACTGAAACAAGTAAAAGATAAAAGATATACTGGGGTTGATTTATTCAAGTAAAAACCTTCAAGGTGGTGCCCAGCATGGCCACAGTCCATTGACTGAAACAAGTAAAAGATAAAAGATATACTGGGTTGATTTGTTCAAGTAAAAACCTTCAAGGTGGTGCCCAGCATGGCCACAGTCCATTGACTGAAACAAGTAAAAGATAAAAGATATACTGGGGTTGATTTGTTCAAGTAAAAACCTTCAAGGTGGTGCCCAGCATGGCCACAGTCCATTGACTGAAACAAGTAAAAGATAAAAGATATACTGGGGTTGATTTGTTCAAGTAAAAACCTTCAAGGTGGTGCTCCAGCATGGCCACAGTCCATTGACTGAAACAAGTAAAAGATAAAAGATATACTGGGGTTGATTTGTTCAAGTAAAAACCTTCAAGGTGGTGCTCCAGCATGGCCACAGTCCATTCACTGAAACAAGTAAAAGATAAAAGATATACTGGGGTTGATTTGTTCAAGTAAAAACCTTCAAGGTGGTGCTCCAGCATGGCCACAGTCCATTGACTGAAACAAGTAAAAGATAAAAGATATACTGGGGTTGATTTGTTCAAGTAAAAACCTTCAAGGTGGTGCTCCAGCATGGCCACAGTCCATTGACTGAAACAAGTAAAAGATAAAAGATATACTGGGGTTGATTTGTTCAAGTAAAAACCTTCAAGGTGGTGCTCCAGCATGGCCACAGTCCATTGACTGAAACAAGTAAAAGATAAAAGATATACTGGGGTTGATTTGTTCAAGTAAAAACCTTCAAGGTGGTGCTCCAGCATGGCCACAGTCCATTGACTGAAACAAGTAAAAGATAAAAGATATACTGGGGTTGATTTGTTCAAGTAAAAACCTTCAAGGTGGTGCTCCAGCATGGCCACAGTCCATTGACTGAAACAAGTAAAAGATAAAAGATATACTGGGGTTGATTTGTTCAAGTAAAAACCTTCAAGGTGGTGCTCCAGCATGGCCACAGTCCATTGACTGAAACAAGTAAAAGATAAAAGATATACTGGGTTGATTTGTTCAAGTAAAACCTTCAAGGTGGTGCTCCAGCATGGCCACAGTCCATTGACTGAAACAAGTAAAAGATAAAAGATATACTGGGGTTGATTTGTTCAAGTAAAAACCTTCAAGGTGGTGCTCCAGCATGGCCACAGTCCATTGACTGAAACAAGTAAAAGATAAAAGATATACTGGGGTTGATTTGTTCAAGTAAAAACCTTCAAGGTGGTGCTCCAGCATGGCCACAGTCCATTGACTGAAACAAGTAAAAGATAAAAGATATACTGGGGTTGATTTGTTCAAGTAAAAACCTTCAAGGTGGTGCTCCAGCATGGCCACAGTCCATTGACTGAAACAAGTAAAAGATAAAAGATATACTGGGGTTGATTTGTTCAAGTAAAAACCTTCAAGGTGGTGCTCCAGCATGGCCACAGTCCATTGACTGAAACAAGTAAAAGATAAAAGATATACTGGGGTTGATTTGTTCAAGTAAAAACCTTCAAGGTGGTGCTCCAGCATGGCCACAGTCCATTCACTGAAACAAGTAAAAGATAAAAGATATACTGGGGTTGATTTGTTCAAGTAAAACCTTCAAGGTGGTGCTCCAGCATGGCCACAGTCCATTGACTGAAACAAGTAAAAGATAAAAGATATACTGGGGTTGATTTGTTCAAGTAAAAACCTTCAAGGTGGTGCTCCAGCATGGCCACAGTCCATTCACTGAAACAAGTAAAAGATATACTGGGGTTGATTTGTTCAAGTAAAAACCTTCAAGGTGGTGCTCCAGCATGGCCACAGTCCATTGACTGAAACAAGTAAAAGATAAAAGATATACTGGGGTTGATTTGTTCAAGTAAAAACCTTCAAGGTGGTGCCCAGCATGGCCACAGTCCATTGACTGAAACAAGTAAAAGATAAAAGATATACTGGGGTTGATTTGTTCAAGTAAAAACCTTCAAGGTGGTGCTCCAGCATGGCCACAGTCCATTGACTGAAACAAGTAAAAGATAAAAGATATACTGGGGTTGATTTGTTCAAGTAAAAACCTTCAAGGTGGTGCTCCAGCATGGCCACAGTCCATTGACTGAAACAAGTAAAGATAAAAGATATACTGGGGTTGATTTGTTCAAGTAAAAACCTTCAAGGTGGTGCTCCAGCATGGCCACAGTCCATTGACTGAAACAAGTAAAAGATAAAAGATATACTGGGTTGATTTGTTCAAGTAAAAACCTTCAAGGTGGTGCTCCAGCATGGCCACAGTCCATTGACTGAAACAAGTAAAAGATAAAAGATATACTGGGGTTGATTTATTCAAGTAAAACCTTCAAGGTGGTGCTCCAGCATGGCCACAGTCCATTGACTGAAACAAGTAAAAGATAAAAGATATACTGGGGTTGATTTGTTCAAGTAAAAACCTTCAAGGTGGTGCCCAGCATGGCCACAGTCCATTGACTGAAACAAGTAAAAGATAAAAGATATACTGGGGTTGATTTGTTCAAGTAAAAACCTTCAAGGTGGTGCCCAGCATGGCCACAGTCCATTGACTGAAACAAGTAAAAGATAAAAGATATACTGGGGTTGATTTGTTCAAGTAAAAACCTTCAAGGTGGTGCTCCAGCATGGCCACAGTCCATTGACTGAAACAAGTAAAAGATAAAAGATATACTGGGGTTGATTTGTTCAAGTAAAAACCTTCAAGGTGGTGCCCCAGCATGGCCACAGTCCATTGACTGAAACAAGTAAAAGATAAAAGATATACTGGGGTTGATTTGTTCAAGTAAAAACCTTCAAGGTGGTGCTCCAGCATGGCCACAGTCCATTGACTGAAACAAGTAAAAGATAAAAGATATACTGGGGTTGATTTGTTCAAGTAAAAACCTTCAAGGTGGTGCTCCAGCATGGCCACAGTCCATTGACTGAAACAAGTAAAAGATAAAAGATATACTGGGGTTGATTTGTTCAAGTAAAAACCTTCAAGGTGGTGCTCCAGCATGGCCACAGTCCATTGACTGAAACAAGTAAAAGATAAAAGATATACTGGGGTTGATTTGTTCAAGTAAAAACCTTCAAGGTGGTGCTCCAGCATGGCCACAGTCCATTGACTGAAACAAGTAAAAGATAAAAGATATACTGGGGTTGATTTATTCAAGTAAAAACCTTCAAGGTGGTGCTCCAGCATGGCCACAGTCCATTGACTGAAACAAGTAAAAGATAAAAGATATACTGGGGTTGATTTATTCAAGTAAAAACCTTCAAGGTGGTGCTCCAGCATGGCCACAGTCCATTGACTGAAACAAGTAAAAGATAAAAGATATACTGGGGTTGATTTGTTCAAGTAAAAACCTTCAAGGTGGTGCTCCAGCATGGCCACAGTCCATTGACTGAAACAAGTAAAAGATAAAAGATATACTGGGGTTGATTTATTCAAGTAAAAACCTTCAAGGTGGTGCTCCAGCATGGCCACAGTCCATTGACTGAAACAAGTAAAAGATAAAAGATATACTGGGGTTGATTTATTCAAGTAAAAACCTTCAAGGTGGTGCTCCAGCATGGCCACAGTCCATTGACTGAAACAAGTAAAAGATAAAAGATATACTGGGGTTGATTTGTTCAAGTAAAAACCTTCAAGGTGGTGCTCCAGCATGGCCACAGTCCATTGACTGAAACAAGTAAAAGATAAAAGATATACTGGGGTTGATTTATTCAAGTAAAAACCTTCAAGGTGGTGCTCCAGCATGGCCACAGTCCATTGACTGAAACAAGTAAAAGATAAAAGATATACTGGGGTTGATTTATTCAAGTAAAAACCTTCAAGGTGGTGCCCCAGCATGGCCACAGTCCATTGACTGAAACAAGTAAAAGATAAAAGATATACTGGGGTTGATTTGTTCAAGTAAAAACCTTCAAGGTGGTGCTCCAGCATGGCCACAGTCCATTGACTGAAACAAGTAAAAGATAAAAGATATACTGGGGTTGATTTATTCAAGTAAAAACCTTCAAGGTGGTGCTCCAGCATGGCCACAGTCCATTGACTGAAACAAGTAAAAGATAAAAGATATACTGGGGTTGATTTATTCAAGTAAAAACCTTCAAGGTGGTGCCCAGCATGGCCACAGTCCATTGACTGAAACAAGTAAAAGATAAAAGATATACTGGGGTTGATTTGTTCAAGTAAAAACCTTCAAGGTGGTGCTCCAGCATGGCCACAGTCCATTGACTGAAACAAGTAAAAGATAAAAGATATACTGGGGTTGATTTGTTCAAGTAAAAACCTTCAAGGTGGTGCTCCAGCATGGCCACAGTCCATTGACTGAAACAAGTAAAAGATAAAAGATATACTGGGGTTGATTTGTTCAAGTAAAAACCTTCAAGGTGGTGCTCCAGCATGGCCACAGTCCATTGACTGAAACAAGTAAAAGATAAAAGATATACTGGGGTTGATTTGTTCAAGTAAAAACCTTCAAGGTGGTGCTCCAGCATGGCCACAGTCCATTGACTGAAACAAGTAAAAGATAAAAGATATACTGGGGTTGATTTGTTCAAGTAAAAACCTTCAAGGTGGTGCTCCAGCATGGCCACAGTCCATTGACTGAAACAAGTAAAAGATAAAAGATATACTGGGGTTGATTTTTCAAGTAAAAACCTTCAAGGTGGTGCTCCAGCATGGCCACAGTCCATTGACTGAAACAAGTAAAAGATAAAAGATATACTGGGGTTGATTTGTTCAAGTAAAAACCTTCAAGGTGGTGCTCCAGCATGGCCACAGTCCATTGACTGAAACAAGTAAAAGATAAAAGATATACTGGGGTTGATTTGTTCAAGTAAAAACCTTCAAGGTGGTGCTCCAGCATGGCCACAGTCCATTGACTGAAACAAGTAAAAGATAAAAGATATACTGGGGTTGATTTATTCAAGTAAAAACCTTCAAGGTGGTGCTCCAGCATGGCCACAGTCCATTGACTGAAACAAGTAAAAGATAAAAGATATACTGGGGTTGATTTATTCAAGTAAAAACCTTCAAGGTGGTGCTCCAGCATGGCCACAGTCCATTGACTGAAACAAGTAAAAGATAAAAGATATACTGGGGTTGATTTGTTCAAGTAAAAACCTTCAAGGTGGTGCTCCAGCATGGCCACAGTCCATTGACTGAAACAAGTAAAAGATAAAAGATATACTGGGGTTGATTTGTTCAAGTAAAAACCTTCAAGGTGGTGCTCCAGCATGGCCACAGTCCATTGACTGAAACAAGTAAAAGATAAAAGATATACTGGGGTTGATTTATTCAAGTAAAAACCTTCAAGGTGGTGCTCCAGCATGGCCACAGTCCATTGACTGAAACAAGTAAAAGATAAAAGATATACTGGGGTTGATTTATTCAAGTAAAAACCTTCAAGGTGGTGCCCAGCATGGCCACAGTCCATTGACTGAAACAAGTAAAAGATAAAAGATATACTGGGGTTGATTTGTTCAAGTAAAAACCTTCAAGGTGGTGCTCCAGCATGGCCACAGTCCATTGACTGAAACAAGTAAAAGATAAAAGATATACTGGGGTTGATTTGTTCAAGTAAAAACCTTCAAGGTGGTGCTCCAGCATGGCCACAGTCCATTGACTGAAACAAGTAAAAGATAAAAGATATACTGGGGTTGATTTATTCAAGTAAAAACCTTCAAGGTGGTGCTCCAGCATGGCCACAGTCCATTGACTGAAACAAGTAAAAGATAAAAGATATACTGGGGTTGATTTATTCAAGTAAAAACCTTCAAGGTGGTGCTCCAGCATGGCCACAGTCCATTGACTGAAACAAGTAAAAGATAAAAGATATACTGGGGTTGATTTATTCAAGTAAAAACCTTCAAGGTGGTGCTCCAGCATGGCCACAGTCCATTGACTGAAACAAGTAAAAGATAAAAGATATACTGGGGTTGATTTGTTCAAGTAAAAACCTTCAAGGTGGTGCTCCAGCATGGCCACAGTCCATTGACTGAAACAAGTAAAAGATAAAAGATATACTGGGGTTGATTTGTTCAAGTAAAAACCTTCAAGGTGGTGCTCCAGCATGGCCACAGTCCATTGACTGAAACAAGTAAAAGATAAAAGATATACTGGGGTTGATTTATTCAAGTAAAAACCTTCAAGGTGGTGCTCCAGCATGGCCACAGTCCATTGACTGAAACAAGTAAAAGATAAAAGATATACTGGGGTTGATTTATTCAAGTAAAAACCTTCAAGGTGGTGCTCCAGCATGGCCACAGTCCATTGACTGAAACAAGTAAAAGATAAAAGATATACTGGGGTTGATTTATTCAAGTAAAAACCTTCAAGGTGGTGCTCCAGCATGGCCACAGTCCATTGACTGAAACAAGTAAAAGATAAAAGATATACTGGGGTTGATTTATTCAAGTAAAAACCTTCAAGGTGGTGCTCCAGCATGGCCACAGTCCATTGACTGAAACAAGTAAAAGATAAAAGATATACTGGGGTTGATTTATTCAAGTAAAAACCTTCAAGGTGGTGCTCCAGCATGGCCACAGTCCATTGACTGAAACAAGTAAAAGATAAAAGATATACTGGGGTTGATTTATTCAAGTAAAAACCTTCAAGGTGGTGCTCCAGCATGGCCACAGTCCATTGACTGAAACAAGTAAAAGATAAAAGATATACTGGGGTTGATTTATTCAAGTAAAAACCTTCAAGGTGGTGCTCCAGCATGGCCACAGTCCATTGACTGAAACAAGTAAAAGATAAAAGATATACTGGGGTTGATTTATTCAAGTAAAAACCTTCAAGGTGGTGCTCCAGCATGGCCACAGTCCATTGACTGAAACAAGTAAAAGATAAAAGATATACTGGGGTTGATTTATTCAAGTAAAAACCTTCAAGGTGGTGCTCCAGCATGGCCACAGTCCATTGACTGAAACAAGTAAAAGATAAAAGATATACTGGGGTTGATTTATTCAAGTAAAAACCTTCAAGGTGGTGCTCCAGCATGGCCACAGTCCATTGACTGAAACAAGTAAAAGATAAAAGATATACTGGGGTTGATTTATTCAAGTAAAAACCTTCAAGGTGGTGCTCCAGCATGGCCACAGTCCATTGACTGAAACAAGTAAAAGATAAAAGATATACTGGGGTTGATTTATTCAAGTAAAAACCTTCAAGGTGGTGCTCCAGCATGGCCACAGTCCATTGACTGAAACAAGTAAAAGATAAAAGATATACTGGGGTTGATTTATTCAAGTAAAAACCTTCAAGGTGGTGCTCCAGCATGGCCACAGTCCATTGACTGAAACAAGTAAAAGATAAAAGATATACTGGGGTTGATTTATTCAAGTAAAAACCTTCAAGGTGGTGCTCCAGCATGGCCACAGTCCATTGACTGAAACAAGTAAAAGATAAAAGATATACTGGGGTTGATTTATTCAAGTAAAAACCTTCAAGGTGGTGCTCCAGCATGGCCACAGTCCATTGACTGAAACAAGTAAAAGATAAAAGATATACTGGGGTTGATTTATTCAAGTAAAAACCTTCAAGGTGGTGCTCCAGCATGGCCACAGTCCATTGACTGAAACAAGTAAAAGATAAAAGATATACTGGGGTTGATTTATTCAAGTAAAAACCTTCAAGGTGGTGCTCCAGCATGGCCACAGTCCATTGACTGAAACAAGTAAAAGATAAAAGATATACTGGGGTTGATTTATTCAAGTAAAAACCTTCAAGGTGGTGCTCCAGCATGGCCACAGTCCATTGACTGAAACAAGTAAAAGATAAAAGATATACTGGGGTTGATTTATTCAAGTAAAAACCTTCAAGGTGGTGCTCCAGCATGGCCACAGTCCATTGACTGAAACAAGTAAAAGATAAAAGATATACTGGGGTTGATTTATTCAAGTAAAAACCTTCAAGGTGGTGCTCCAGCATGGCCACAGTCCATTGACTGAAACAAGTAAAAGATAAAAGATATACTGGGGTTGATTTGTTCAAGTAAAAACCTTCAAGGTGGTGCTCCAGCATGGCCACAGTCCATTGACTGAAACAAGTAAAAGATAAAAGATATACTGGGGTTGATTTATTCAAGTAAAAACCTTCAAGGTGGTGCTCCAGCATGGCCACAGTCCATTGACTGAAACAAGTAAAAGATAAAAGATATACTGGGGTTGATTTATTCAAGTAAAAACCTTCAAGGTGGTGCTCCAGCATGGCCACAGTCCATTGACTGAAACAAGTAAAAGATAAAAGATATACTGGGGTTGATTTATTCAAGTAAAAACCTTCAAGGTGGTGCTCCAGCATGGCCACAGTCCATTGACTGAAACAAGTAAAAGATAAAAGATATACTGGGGTTGATTTATTCAAGTAAAAACCTTCAAGGTGGTGCTCCAGCATGGCCACAGTCCATTGACTGAAACAAGTAAAAGATAAAAGATATACTGGGGTTGATTTATTCAAGTAAAAACCTTCAAGGTGGTGCTCCAGCATGGCCACAGTCCATTGACTGAAACAAGTAAAAGATAAAAGATATACTGGGGTTGATTTATTCAAGTAAAAACCTTCAAGGTGGTGCTCCAGCATGGCCACAGTCCATTGACTGAAACAAGTAAAAGATAAAAGATATACTGGGGTTGATTTGTTCAAGTAAAAACCTTCAAGGTGGTGCTCCAGCATGGCCACAGTCCATTGACTGAAACAAGTAAAAGATAAAAGATATACTGGGGTTGATTTGTTCAAGTAAAAACCTTCAAGGTGGTGCCCAGCATGGCCACAGTCCATTGACTGAAACAAGTAAAAGATAAAAGATATACTGGGGTTGATTTGTTCAAGTAAAAACCTTCAAGGTGGTGCTCCAGCATGGCCACAGTCCATTGACTGAAACAAGTAAAAGATAAAAGATATACTGGGGTTGATTTATTCAAGTAAAAACCTTCAAGGTGGTGCTCCAGCATGGCCACAGTCCATTGACTGAAACAAGTAAAAGATAAAAGATATACTGGGGTTGATTTGTTCAAGTAAAAACCTTCAAGGTGGTGCTCCAGCATGGCCACAGTCCATTGACTGAAACAAGTAAAAGATAAAAGATATACTGGGGTTGATTTGTTCAAGTAAAAACCTTCAAGGTGGTGCTCCAGCATGGCCACAGTCCATTGACTGAAACAAGTAAAAGATAAAAGATATACTGGGGTTGATTTGTTCAAGTAAAAACCTTCAAGGTGGTGCTCCAGCATGGCCACAGTCCATTGACTGAAACAAGTAAAAGATAAAAGATATACTGGGGTTGATTTATTCAAGTAAAAACCTTCAAGGTGGTGCTCCAGCATGGCCACAGTCCATTGACTGAAACAAGTAAAAGATAAAAGATATACTGGGGTTGATTTGTTCAAGTAAAAACCTTCAAGGTGGTGCCCAGCATGGCCACAGTCCATTGACTGAAACAAGTAAAAGATAAAAGATATACTGGGGTTGATTTGTTCAAGTAAAAACCTTCAAGGTGGTGCTCCAGCATGGCCACAGTCCATTGACTGAAACAAGTAAAAGATAAAAGATATACTGGGGTTGATTTATTCAAGTAAAAACCTTCAAGGTGGTGCCCCAGCATGGCCACAGTCCATTGACTGAAACAAGTAAAAGATAAAAGATATACTGGGGTTGATTTGTTCAAGTAAAAACCTTCAAGGTGGTGCTCCAGCATGGCCACAGTCCATTGACTGAAACAAGTAAAAGATAAAAGATATACTGGGGTTGATTTATTCAAGTAAAAACCTTCAAGGTGGTGCCCAGCATGGCCACAGTCCATTGACTGAAACAAGTAAAAGATAAAAGATATACTGGGGTTGATTTGTTCAAGTAAAAACCTTCAAGGTGGTGCTCCAGCATGGCCACAGTCCATTGACTGAAACAAGTAAAAGATAAAAGATATACTGGGGTTGATTTGTTCAAGTAAAAACCTTCAAGGTGGTGCTCCAGCATGGCCACAGTCCATTGACTGAAACAAGTAAAAGATAAAAGATATACTGGGGTTGATTTGTTCAAGTAAAAACCTTCAAGGTGGTGCTCCAGCATGGCCACAGTCCATTGACTGAAACAAGTAAAAGATAAAAGATATACTGGGGTTGATTTATTCAAGTAAAAACCTTCAAGGTGGTGCCCCAGCATGGCCACAGTCCATTGACTGAAACAAGTAAAAGATAAAAGATATACTGGGGTTGATTTGTTCAAGTAAAAACCTTCAAGGTGGTGCTCCAGCATGGCCACAGTCCATTGACTGAAACAAGTAAAAGATAAAAGATATACTGGGGTTGATTTGTTCAAGTAAAAACCTTCAAGGTGGTGCCCAGCATGGCCACAGTCCATTGACTGAAACAAGTAAAAGATAAAAGATATACTGGGGTTGATTTGTTCAAGTAAAAACCTTCAAGGTGGTGCTCCAGCATGGCCACAGTCCATTGACTGAAACAAGTAAAAGATAAAAGATATACTGGGGTTGATTTATTCAAGTAAAAACCTTCAAGGTGGTGCTCCAGCATGGCCACAGTCCATTGACTGAAACAAGTAAAAGATAAAAGATATACTGGGGTTGATTTGTTCAAGTAAAAACCTTCAAGGTGGTGCCCAGCATGGCCACAGTCCATTGACTGAAACAAGTAAAAGATAAAAGATATACTGGGGTTGATTTGTTCAAGTAAAAACCTTCAAGGTGGTGCTCCAGCATGGCCACAGTCCATTGACTGAAACAAGTAAAAGATAAAAGATATACTGGGGTTGATTTATTCAAGTAAAAACCTTCAAGGTGGTGCTCCAGCATGGCCACAGTCCATTGACTGAAACAAGTAAAAGATAAAAGATATACTGGGGTTGATTTGTTCAAGTAAAAACCTTCAAGGTGGTGCCCAGCATGGCCACAGTCCATTGACTGAAACAAGTAAAAGATAAAAGATATACTGGGGTTGATTTGTTCAAGTAAAAACCTTCAAGGTGGTGCCCAGCATGGCCACAGTCCATTGACTGAAACAAGTAAAAGATAAAAGATATACTGGGGTTGATTTATTCAAGTAAAAACCTTCAAGGTGGTGCTCCAGCATGGCCACAGTCCATTGACTGAAACAAGTAAAAGATAAAAGATATACTGGGGTTGATTTGTTCAAGTAAAAACCTTCAAGGTGGTGCTCCAGCATGGCCACAGTCCATTGACTGAAACAAGTAAAAGATAAAAGATATACTGGGGTTGATTTATTCAAGTAAAAACCTTCAAGGTGGTGCTCCAGCATGGCCACAGTCCATTGACTGAAACAAGTAAAAGATAAAAGATATACTGGGGTTGATTTGTTCAAGTAAAAACCTTCAAGGTGGTGCTCCAGCATGGCCACAGTCCATTGACTGAAACAAGTAAAAGATAAAAGATATACTGGGGTTGATTTGTTCAAGTAAAAACCTTCAAGGTGGTGCCCAGCATGGCCACAGTCCATTGACTGAAACAAGTAAAAGATAAAAGATATACTGGGGTTGATTTATTCAAGTAAAAACCTTCAAGGTGGTGCTCCAGCATGGCCACAGTCCATTGACTGAAACAAGTAAAAGATAAAAGATATACTGGGGTTGATTTGTTCAAGTAAAAACCTTCAAGGTGGTGCCCAGCATGGCCACAGTCCATTGACTGAAACAAGTAAAAGATAAAAGATATACTGGGGTTGATTTATTCAAGTAAAAACCTTCAAGGTGGTGCCCAGCATGGCCACAGTCCATTGACTGAAACAAGTAAAAGATAAAAGATATACTGGGGTTGATTTGTTCAAGTAAAAACCTTCAAGGTGGTGCTCCAGCATGGCCACAGTCCATTGACTGAAACAAGTAAAAGATAAAAGATATACTGGGGTTGATTTGTTCAAGTAAAAACCTTCAAGGTGGTGCTCCAGCATGGCCACAGTCCATTGACTGAAACAAGTAAAAGATAAAAGATATACTGGGGTTGATTTGTTCAAGTAAAAACCTTCAAGGTGGTGCTCCAGCATGGCCACAGTCCATTGACTGAAACAAGTAAAAGATAAAAGATATACTGGGGTTGATTTGTTCAAGTAAAAACCTTCAAGGTGGTGCTCCAGCATGGCCACAGTCCATTGACTGAAACAAGTAAAAGATAAAAGATATACTGGGGTTGATTTGTTCAAGTAAAAACCTTCAAGGTGGTGCTCCAGCATGGCCACAGTCCATTGACTGAAACAAGTAAAAGATAAAAGATATACTGGGGTTGATTTGTTCAAGTAAAAACCTTCAAGGTGGTGCCCCAGCATGGCCACAGTCCATTGACTGAAACAAGTAAAAGATAAAAGATATACTGGGGTTGATTTGTTCAAGTAAAAACCTTCAAGGTGGTGCTCCAGCATGGCCACAGTCCATTGACTGAAACAAGTAAAAGATAAAAGATATACTGGGGTTGATTTGTTCAAGTAAAAACCTTCAAGGTGGTGCTCCAGCATGGCCACAGTCCATTGACTGAAACAAGTAAAAGATAAAAGATATACTGGGGTTGATTTGTTCAAGTAAAAACCTTCAAGGTGGTGCTCCAGCATGGCCACAGTCCATTGACTGAAACAAGTAAAAGATAAAAGATATACTGGGGTTGATTTGTTCAAGTAAAAACCTTCAAGGTGGTGCTCCAGCATGGCCACAGTCCATTGACTGAAACAAGTAAAAGATAAAAGATATACTGGGGTTGATTTGTTCAAGTAAAAACCTTCAAGGTGGTGCTCCAGCATGGCCACAGTCCATTGACTGAAACAAGTAAAAGATAAAAGATATACTGGGGTTGATTTGTTCAAGTAAAAACCTTCAAGGTGGTGCTCCAGCATGGCCACAGTCCATTGACTGAAACAAGTAAAAGATAAAAGATATACTGGGGTTGATTTGTTCAAGTAAAAACCTTCAAGGTGGTGCTCCAGCATGGCCACAGTCCATTGACTGAAACAAGTAAAAGATAAAAGATATACTGGGGTTGATTTGTTCAAGTAAAAACCTTCAAGGTGGTGCTCCAGCATGGCCACAGTCCATTGACTGAAACAAGTAAAAGATAAAAGATATACTGGGGTTGATTTGTTCAAGTAAAAACCTTCAAGGTGGTGCTCCAGCATGGCCACAGTCCATTGACTGAAACAAGTAAAAGATAAAAGATATACTGGGGTTGATTTGTTCAAGTAAAAACCTTCAAGGTGGTGCTCCAGCATGGCCACAGTCCATTGACTGAAACAAGTAAAAGATAAAAGATATACTGGGGTTGATTTGTTCAAGTAAAAACCTTCAAGGTGGTGCTCCAGCATGGCCACAGTCCATTGACTGAAACAAGTAAAAGATAAAAGATATACTGGGGTTGATTTGTTCAAGTAAAAACCTTCAAGGTGGTGCTCCAGCATGGCCACAGTCCATTGACTGAAACAAGTAAAAGATAAAAGATATACTGGGGTTGATTTGTTCAAGTAAAAACCTTCAAGGTGGTGCTCCAGCATGGCCACAGTCCATTGACTGAAACAAGTAAAAGATAAAAGATATACTGGGGTTGATTTGTTCAAGTAAAAACCTTCAAGGTGGTGCCCAGCATGGCCACAGTCCATTGACTGAAACAAGTAAAAGATAAAAGATATACTGGGGTTGATTTGTTCAAGTAAAAACCTTCAAGGTGGTGCCCCAGCATGGCCACAGTCCATTGACTGAAACAAGTAAAAGATAAAAGATATACTGGGGTTGATTTGTTCAAGTAAAAACCTTCAAGGTGGTGCTCCAGCATGGCCACAGTCCATTGACTGAAACAAGTAAAAGATAAAAGATATACTGGGGTTGATTTGTTCAAGTAAAAACCTTCAAGGTGGTGCTCCAGCATGGCCACAGTCCATTGACTGAAACAAGTAAAAGATAAAAGATATACTGGGGTTGATTTGTTCAAGTAAAAACCTTCAAGGTGGTGCCCAGCATGGCCACAGTCCATTGACTGAAACAAGTAAAAGATAAAAGATATACTGGGGTTGATTTGTTCAAGTAAAAACCTTCAAGGTGGTGCTCCAGCATGGCCACAGTCCATTGACTGAAACAAGTAAAAGATAAAAGATATACTGGGGTTGATTTGTTCAAGTAAAAACCTTCAAGGTGGTGCTCCAGCATGGCCACAGTCCATTGACTGAAACAAGTAAAAGATAAAAGATATACTGGGGTTGATTTGTTCAAGTAAAAACCTTCAAGGTGGTGCTCCAGCATGGCCACAGTCCATTGACTGAAACAAGTAAAAGATAAAAGATATACTGGGGTTGATTTATTCAAGTAAAAACCTTCAAGGTGGTGCTCCAGCATGGCCACAGTCCATTGACTGAAACAAGTAAAAGATAAAAGATATACTGGGGTTGATTTATTCAAGTAAAAACCTTCAAGGTGGTGCTCCAGCATGGCCACAGTCCATTGACTGAAACAAGTAAAAGATAAAAGATATACTGGGGTTGATTTATTCAAGTAAAAACCTTCAAGGTGGTGCTCCAGCATGGCCACAGTCCATTGACTGAAACAAGTAAAAGATAAAAGATATACTGGGGTTGATTTATTCAAGTAAAAACCTTCAAGGTGGTGCTCCAGCATGGCCACAGTCCATTGACTGAAACAAGTAAAAGATAAAAGATATACTGGGGTTGATTTATTCAAGTAAAAACCTTCAAGGTGGTGCTCCAGCATGGCCACAGTCCATTGACTGAAACAAGTAAAAGATAAAAGATATACTGGGGTTGATTTATTCAAGTAAAAACCTTCAAGGTGGTGCTCCAGCATGGCCACAGTCCATTGACTGAAACAAGTAAAAGATAAAAGATATACTGGGGTTGATTTATTCAAGTAAAAACCTTCAAGGTGGTGCTCCAGCATGGCCACAGTCCATTCACTGAAACAAGTAAAAGATAAAAGATATACTGGGGTTGATTTATTCAAGTAAAAACCTTCAAGGTGGTGCTCCAGCATGGCCACAGTCCATTGACTGAAACAAGTAAAAGATAAAAGATATACTGGGGTTGATTTATTCAAGTAAAAACCTTCAAGGTGGTGCTCCAGCATGGCCACAGTCCATTGACTGAAACAAGTAAAAGATAAAAGATATACTGGGGTTGATTTATTCAAGTAAAAACCTTCAAGGTGGTGCCCAGCATGGCCACAGTCCATTGACTGAAACAAGTAAAAGATAAAAGATATACTGGGGTTGATTTATTCAAGTAAAAACCTTCAAGGTGGTGCCCAGCATGGCCACAGTCCATTGACTGAAACAAGTAAAAGATAAAAGATATACTGGGGTTGATTTATTCAAGTAAAAACCTTCAAGGTGGTGCTCCAGCATGGCCACAGTCCATTGACTGAAACAAGTAAAAGATAAAAGATATACTGGGGTTGATTTATTCAAGTAAAAACCTTCAAGGTGGTGCCCAGCATGGCCACAGTCCATTGACTGAAACAAGTAAAAGATAAAAGATATACTGGGGTTGATTTATTCAAGTAAAAACCTTCAAGGTGGTGCTCCAGCATGGCCACAGTCCATTGACTGAAACAAGTAAAAGATAAAAGATATACTGGGGTTGATTTGTTCAAGTAAAAACCTTCAAGGTGGTGCTCCAGCATGGCCACAGTCCATTGACTGAAACAAGTAAAAGATAAAAGATATACTGGGGTTGATTTGTTCAAGTAAAAACCTTCAAGGTGGTGCCCCAGCATGGCCACAGTCCATTGACTGAAACAAGTAAAAGATAAAAGATATACTGGGGTTGATTTATTCAAGTAAAAACCTTCAAGGTGGTGCTCCAGCATGGCCACAGTCCATTGACTGAAACAAGTAAAAGATAAAAGATATACTGGGGTTGATTTGTTCAAGTAAAAACCTTCAAGGTGGTGCTCCAGCATGGCCACAGTCCATTGACTGAAACAAGTAAAAGATAAAAGATATACTGGGGTTGATTTGTTCAAGTAAAAACCTTCAAGGTGGTGCCCCAGCATGGCCACAGTCCATTCACTGAAACAAGTAAAAGATAAAAGATATACTGGGGTTGATTTGTTCAAGTAAAAACCTTCAAGGTGGTGCCCAGCATGGCCACAGTCCATTCACTGAAACAAGTAAAAGATAAAAGATATACTGGGGTTGATTTGTTCAAGTAAAAACCTTCAAGGTGGTGCCCCAGCATGGCCACAGTCCATTCACTGAAACAAGTAAAAGATAAAAGATATACTGGGGTTGATTTGTTCAAGTAAAAACCTTCAAGGTGGTGCCCCAGCATGGCCACAGTCCATTCACTGAAACAAGTAAAAGATAAAAGATATACTGGGGTTGATTTGTTCAAGTAAAAACCTTCAAGGTGGTGCCCAGCATGGCCACAGTCCATTGACTGAAACAAGTAAAAGATAAAAGATATACTGGGGTTGATTTGTTCAAGTAAAAACCTTCAAGGTGGTGCCCCAGCATGGCCACAGTCCATTCACTGAAACAAGTAAAAGATAAAAGATATACTGGGGTTGATTTGTTCAAGTAAAAACCTTCAAGGTGGTGCCCCAGCATGGCCACAGTCCATTCACTGAAACAAGTAAAAGATAAAAGATATACTGGGGTTGATTTGTTCAAGTAAAAACCTTCAAGGTGGTGCCCCAGCATGGCCACAGTCCATTCACTGAAACAAGTAAAAGATAAAAGATATACTGGGGTTGATTTATTCAAGTAAAAACCTTCAAGGTGGTGCCCCAGCATGGCCACAGTCCATTCACTGAAACAAGTAAAAGATAAAAGATATACTGGGGTTGATTTGTTCAAGTAAAAACCTTCAAGGTGGTGCCCCAGCATGGCCACAGTCCATTCACTGAAACAAGTAAAAGATAAAAGATATACTGGGGTTGATTTGTTCAAGTAAAAACCTTCAAGGTGGTGCTCCAGCATGGCCACAGTCCATTCACTGAAACAAGTAAAAGATAAAAGATATACTGGGGTTGATTTGTTCAAGTAAAAACCTTCAAGGTGGTGCCCCAGCATGGCCACAGTCCATTCACTGAAACAAGTAAAAGATAAAAGATATACTGGGGTTGATTTGTTCAAGTAAAAACCTTCAAGGTGGTGCTCCAGCATGGCCACAGTCCATTCACTGAAACAAGTAAAAGATAAAAGATATACTGGGGTTGATTTATTCAAGTAAAAACCTTCAAGGTGGTGCTCCAGCATGGCCACAGTCCATTCACTGAAACAAGTAAAAGATAAAAGATATACTGGGGTTGATTTGTTCAAGTAAAAACCTTCAAGGTGGTGCCCCAGCATGGCCACAGTCCATTCACTGAAACAAGTAAAAGATAAAAGATATACTGGGGTTGATTTGTTCAAGTAAAAACCTTCAAGGTGGTGCCCCAGCATGGCCACAGTCCATTCACTGAAACAAGTAAAAGATAAAAGATATACTGGGGTTGATTTGTTCAAGTAAAAACCTTCAAGGTGGTGCTCCAGCATGGCCACAGTCCATTCACTGAAACAAGTAAAAGATAAAAGATATACTGGGGTTGATTTGTTCAAGTAAAAACCTTCAAGGTGGTGCTCCAGCATGGCCACAGTCCATTGACTGAAACAAGTAAAAGATAAAAGATATACTGGGGTTGATTTATTCAAGTAAAAACCTTCAAGGTGGTGCTCCAGCATGGCCACAGTCCATTCACTGAAACAAGTAAAAGATAAAAGATATACTGGGGTTGATTTGTTCAAGTAAAAACCTTCAAGGTGGTGCTCCAGCATGGCCACAGTCCATTCACTGAAACAAGTAAAAGATAAAAGATATACTGGGGTTGATTTGTTCAAGTAAAAACCTTCAAGGTGGTGCCCCAGCATGGCCACAGTCCATTGACCGAAACGAGTAAAAGATCAGAGATAAAAGGTATTTACGTTTGGAACATCGTCTGTCATAGGTCTGCTGGAGGATGACTGACCTGGGGTTAAGTACCGCCGCCGCCGTCGCCGTCGTCACCACCATCTCCCTCACCAATAACAACAACAACACGTGCACAAGTTAATATTTCATGAGATGAGGCTTAAGTTTGTTATTGTGTATCCGGAGTCAAGGCCCTGATCCAGTGAAGCGGACTGGTGGTGGGTGATGCGAAAGAAGGGTTCAAGTTAATTAAACGGCTGTCATCTCTCTCTCTCTATTCCGCGTAAAGTAATCCATCCCTGTGTGTACGTGTGTTTTTTTAATACTTCTCCGGTCAACGAAGAAAAAAAGGACTCCAACCACCACCACCATCACCACCACAAACAACAACAACAACACCATCGCCATCATCACTGCTGCCTTCCCCACCAAAAAACCCCCCATCACCACCACCACCATCGCCATCATCACTGCTGCCTTCCCCACCAAAAAAAACCCCATCACCACCACCACACCATCGCCATCATCACTGCTGCCTTCTCCACCATTGCCCCCCACCAAAAAAACCCCATCACCACCACCACCAACAACAACACCATCGCCATCATCACTGCTGCCTTCCCCACCAAAAAAACCCATCACCATCACCATATGCCTTCTCCACCATTGCCATAAACACCACCACTATCACAGCTGCCCCGCCCCCTATCGGCCACACACCAAACGTTATCGCCACCATTACGACCACTCTCCTCCCCCTCCATCATCAACATCTCGCCACTACCGCTATCACAATTATAACCAAATGCAACAGGATTTAAGCCCCCTTTGTCATTCATCATCACCTTCATATCCACCACCACCATCATCGTCTATCATCAACAGCACCATCATCATTAAATAACTCAATCACTCAAATCTCTCAGACATTTTGTCACCATTTTTTTTCTCTCTTCCTCTCTGTCTATGTCTCTCCAATTCTCTCTCTATGTTACTCCCTCCCTCGCTCTCTCTCTATCTACTCCTTACTCTTTTACTTGTTTCATTCATTTGACTGCGGCCATGCTGGAGCACCGCCTTTAGTCGAGCAACTCGACCCCGGGACTTATTCTTTGTAGGCGCAGGAGTGACTGTGTGGTAAGTAACTGGCTTACCAACCACATGGTTCCGAGTTCAGTCCCACAGCGTGGCACCTTGCGTGTCTTCTACTATTGTCACAGGCCGACCAAAGCCTTATGAGTGGATTTGGTAGACGAAAACTGAAAGAAACCCGTCGTATATAGTGTGTGTGTTTGTGTGTCTGTGTTTGTCTCCCACCATCGCTTGACAGCCGATGTCGGTGTGTTTACGTCCCCGTAACATAGCGGTTCAGCAAAGAGACCGATAACACAAGTACTAGGCTTACAAAGAATAAGTCCAGGGGTTGCTTTGCTCGACTATAGGCGGTACTACAGCATGGCCGCAATCAAATGACTCAAACAAATAAAAGAATATATATATATCTCTATATATAAAACTCTAGTTGTGTGAGTGTCTGTCTCCTACGATTTAAATTCCTAACTACTCCCACATTTTGCGGTGCAGTTTAACCAAATTCGGGTATCTTATAGTCGTGATTAATATCGAGCCCGTCTGGCTATTAGCGCGCGTCTACGATGAGTCTACGATTCTAAAAATAATTTAACATCATTTTTTATTCCATTTTAATGCATAATTTTTCGTGTGTCGATGGCGGCGGAGTTGGCGTCCATGGTCACACCTGCGCCTGTTTGCTTCTCCCCCTTCTTCCCTCCCTCGTGAAGCTGTGGGGAAGGGAGTTTAAGGAAATCAACGTCGTAATGCGTTGTCAAGGAGACCAGCGTTCTTTTAGAACAACGACTTCATGGCTTGAAGACACCAAAACAGAAATGGCTAAGAAAGCCCGAATTGGCATCTATAAGGGAAGTAACTCTCTAAAAATGCTTATATAGTTATTTCCCTTACAAACCCGAGCAACGCCGGGCGATACTGCTAGTCTATCTATATATATAAAAGTGAAGTTGTGTGAGTGTCTGTCTCCTACGATTTAGATTCCTAACTACTCCCACATTTTGCGGTGCAGTTTAACCAAATTCGGGTATCTTATAGTCGTGATTCATATCGAGCCCGTCTGGCTATTAGCGCGCGTCTACGATGAGTCTACGATTTTAAAAATAATTTACCATAATTTTTTTCCATTTTAACGCATATTTTTTCGTGTGTCGATGGCGGCGGAGTTGGCGTCCATGCTCACACCTGCACCTGTGTTGCTTCTCCCCCTTCTTCCCTCCCTCGTGAAGCTGTGGGGAAGGGAGTGTAAGGAAATCAACGTCGTAAAGCGTTGTCAAGGAGACCAGCGTTCTTTTAGAACAACGACTTCATGGCTTGTAGTCGCCAAAACAGAAATCACTAAAAAAGTTGAAACAGATCCACAAAAATGGCAAAAACCCCACACAGAGCAGGTTTCCTGTGCAAACAATTTGCACAACCGAATGTTTTAGTTGTTGCACAAATCTTTATATATAAAAGTGAAGTTGTGTGTCTGTCTCCTACGATTTAGATTCCTAACTACTCCCACATTTTGCGGTGCAGTTTAACCAAAACCGGGTATCTTATAGTCGTGATTCATATCGAGCCCTTCTGGATATTAGCGCGCGTCTACGATGAGTCTACGATTTAAAAATAATTTACCATTCATTTTTTTCCATTTTCATGCATATTTTTTTAAAGGGAAGTAACTCTCTAAAAATGTCTACGATGAGTCAACGATTTAAAAAAAATTACCATCATATTTTTTTCCATTTTTAATGCATTTTTTTGCTATTTTTTGGCTATAACTCTCTAAAAATGCTGTATAGTTATTTCCCTTACAAAACCCGAGCAACGCCGGGCGATACTGCTAGTATATATATATATATATATATTATATATATATGTCTATTACCCTTTCCTCCTCTCTTTCTATCTGCCCTCTCTTCATATCCACCCCTCCATATCCATCTGGAAGTTTTCCAGAGGGGGCTGGGTATGTGTGAACGAAAGTTCAATGGTATTAAGACTAACGAAATAAAAGCAGAAACTGGAAGAGATATGCAGGGAGGGAGACAGAGAAAGAAGGAGGGTTGTAATGAAGGGTATGTTATGGTCGACAGGGTAGAGCAGAACTGAGGGTGGAAACATCTGGAAAACATTATTCCCGATCTGCGTCAGTATATGCGTATAACCTATCTATCTATACACAGACATATACACACGCACTCCAAACACACATACATACACACACATAAATATACACACAACACACATATATATGCATACATACGTACAGACCATACACACGTATTATGTGTGTGTGTGTACGTGTGTATACATACGTGAGTACACACACAAGCATTCGCGCACACATATTTAAATCTATATGTAAATGTATACACATACATATATACAAACATACTTATATGTGTGTGTCTGTGTATATGTTTGTGTATGTATACACACACACATACACAATACATACATACATACATACATACGTGTGTATATGGTCATGTATACATGCATGCGCACGCATGTATGTTTGCGTGTGAACATATGTAAAAAAAAAATTAATATTTCCTTTTTCTGTCGGAAGTTATACACCATTCAAGAAATATTGAATGAAGTGTTAACCAGTTTCATCTTGTTCACTAAACAGATGTAAATATTTATCTTTTTTCATTAGTGTTTAATAAACATTTATAGTTTTTAATTAGTATTTAATATTTCTTGCAGGCGGTGAGCTGGCAGACACGTTAGCACGCCGGGCGAAATGTACGTTCTGAGTTCAAATTCCGCCGAGGTCGACTTTGCCTTTCATCCTTTCGGGGTCTATTAAATAAGTACCAGTTACGCACTTAATCCGTTTGTCCTCTCTGTGTTTAGTCCCTTGTGGGTAGTAAAGAAATAGGTATTTCGTCTGCCACTACGTTCTGAGTTCAAATTCCGCCGAGGTCATCCTTTCGGGGTCGATAAATTAAGTACCAGTTGAGTACTGGGGTCGATCTAATCGACTGGCCTCCTCCCCCAAAATCTCAGGCCTTGTGTCTAGAGTAGAAAAAAATATTTCTTGCATTTCCTACAACACTGCAATCATTTTTAATAACGGTAAGTTTACACTTACCAAAATTTACCTTAATAACTACTTGACAATGTCTGTAGCTAACCTGAAACGTCGTCATATGCAAAGTATCTTTTGAAGGTATAGAAAATTCTTAGGTACATCTCATTGACAAGAGTCAAAAAACTCGAAACATCGATGTCTGAGATTCCTAGCAGATGACGACACTGAACGAACTGGGTGTTTTTACACATTTTTACTATAGGAGAGATTGTTTCTTCACGGGTAACTGCAGTGTATTTGCCTTTTAGCGGTTGAAATATGTGACAAACATATTTCAACTAACCTAAATTCTGCTTATATATATATATATATGTATAGGCGTAGCTTGCTTACCAACCACATGGTTCCGGGTTCAGTTCCACTGCGTGGCACCTTGGGCAAGTGTCTTCTACTAGGGCCTCGGGCCGACCAAAGCCTTGTGGGTGGATTTGGTTGACGGAAACTGAAAGAAGCCCGTCGTATATATATATATATATATATGTACGTGAGTGTATGTGTTTGTTCCCCCAACATCGCTTGACAACCGAGGCTGGTGTGTTTACGTCCCCGTAACTTAGCGGTTCAGTCAAAGAGATCGATAGAATAAGTACTAGGCTTACAAAGAATAAGTCCTGGGGTCGATTTGCTCGACTAAAGGCGGTGCTCCAGCATGGCCACAGTCAAATGACTGAAACAAGTAAATATACATAAGATACAGACAAGTATATGCATAGACATATACATACATACATACACAAATATAGGACAGTCTTCTGCACTTTCCAGTTACAAGGATTGGTCAACTTAAAGGTATAATAGAGGATACTTACCCAAGTTGTCGCGTGGAGGAATCGAAACTAGGACCATGTAGTTATGAAACAAACCTCTTAGCTACACGAGCATGGGATTTTAGACACAAAAAAACTCTTTTAAATTTTGAAGACTCCATATTGTATTTACAAACGAGATAAAACAAGTACTCAATATACATTGTAGAGTTCATGAATTTATTCTTATTTCACTTTCTGTGGAAAGTGGAAACACCAAAACTCCGAGTAGCGATATTGAGAAAACCCAGATTCTGATAAATGGACACTGCTTTGTATACGTGAAAGTTTGTCTGTCTGTCTCTCTCACACACACATTTGTGTGTGTGTGAAAGAGCCATTACTGGCTCTGAAACAGGTGGGAAGAGTTGAATGAATTGGAAATCAGGAGATAGACATTGGTTGGCCGTCACTATTGACTCGTTAAATGGAAGACTTCGTGGTTTAGATAGGAAACGTCCGATGAATGTCGGATAACACTCGATTACTCTTTGTAGCCAGAAGTACAGACATAAGTGTGTGAGCATCTACTGTTGATGTCATCTAACAGAATGTATTTGTCTGTCTATATGTATTACCTTAGCGAAGGCAGAGGTATTGTTTTCAGTCATGTTAGTTTGTCCGTGGACAAGATATCTCAAGAACTGCTGGATAGATTCGGATGAAACTTTCAGGAATCTTTCGCCTCGTGACTGGCATGAACTGATTTGAGATCGATCCGGTACCAGACAAAGATTCTAGATAATTTTCCCCGTTTTTTACTTAACTTTTGAGAGCGGCCGGGTTCATTTTTAGTATTCTCGTTTGTGAGAGCAGTCGAGTTTATTTCAGATATTCTCATTGGAAAGACTTCCGTCCCAAACCCTCAATATCTCCGATTTTTTTTTTCCAGAAACCCACGTTGTAAAGAATATTAGTTGAGGATAAAGCAGCCAGTTGGCAGACACGTTAGCACGCCGGGCGAAATGTTTAGCGTTAGCGGTGTTTCGTCTGCCGTTACGTTCTAAGTTCAAATTCCGCCGAGGTCGACTCTGCCTTTCATCGTTCCGGGGTCGATTAAATAAGTACCAGTTTACGCGCTGGAGTCGATGCAATCGACTTAATCCCTTTGTCTGTCCCCTCTATGTTTAGCCCCTTGTGGGCAATAAAGAAATAAATATTAGTTGTGGGTGAACCGAAACGTCGTCTGTTTCATTGATACTTCGGTGTATTTTTGCCTGTGTGTGAGAATCCTTCAGGCAATATTCAATGTTACGCTTGTGCAGAGTATTTTACCTTTTATATTCACAGAGTAATAAATCCGAAACTATTTTGACTGATGTCCGTATATATTTTAATTTTTATGTTGACTTTCATGTTACGATCGATACTCTCTCTCTTTCTTGCACACACCTACGCACGCACGCACGAAAGAAAGAGATAGAGAATAGAGAGAAAGAAATAGATAGGTAGAGAGAGAGAGAGGAGAGAGAGAGAAGACAAAGAAAGAGCTTCACGTCGTCTCCCGACATGCTTGAAATAGCTGCTACCCCTGTCCTCAAATCAGAGCCTCTCAAACACTTAATGATGCAGTATTTATTTGATACACACTACATAAAAATGCCAGGATAATCATGACAAGATCGTCTTTGTTTGCCTAGTCAGGTTTGACCCAGGGCTAAACAACAAAACACCAATACTCTGAGAGATATATACACAACATAGCCGGGTCAGATTGAAAAGATCCTAATTTTATATTTATTTGGTACTAGCAGTATCGCCCGGCGTTGCTCGGGTTTGTAAGGGAAATAACTATATAAGCATTTTTAGAGATGTAAAGTATAATAGCCATCTCAATATGGCTAACCACAAAGGGGGGTGTTACTGTAGCTTTTTAAGTTCTGAGATTTAATAATACATTTTTAGAGAGTTAATTCCCTTATATAATAGCAAAAAAAAATGCATTAAAAATGGGAAAAAACGATGGTAAATTTTTTTTAAATCGTTGACTCATCATAGACGTGCGCTAATACCCAGAAGGGCTCGATATGACTCACGACTATAAGATACCCGGTTTTGGTTACACTGTACCGCAAAATGTGGGAGTAGTTAGGAATCTAAATCGTAGGAGACAGACAGCACGCAACCTCACTTTTATATATAAAGATATATAGAGTACGAGGATGTGTATGTGTGTGTGTGTATACATATATATATATATGTGTGTGTGTGTGTGTGTGTGTTTTTATGTGTATATGAGAAGCAGGAGTATTATGTATGTATGTATGTATGTATGAAAATTACAAGCTCCTTCAAATGAGTTTTCTAATAGAAGTTCATACAGAGCAAAGTTTATGCCGTTGTTTGATAAGTTCAATGGCCGCGAGGAGAAAAGATTCTAACTTTTGCTCTGTGTGTGTGAGTGTGTGTGTGTGTGCGCGTGCTAGTGTATGTGTGAGAGTGAATGCGTGTGTTGTGTGTGAACGTATTTTATGTGATGGGGAGGGGGGAGTGTTGTCCTTCTTGTAAGAGCGGAGCACGAAAGAGAAAGGGGTGTTGTTGGTGCCTCGATTGTCAACAAGTAGTGATGAAGTGGGGGGATTGAGTGGGGGAAGGTCGGAAATCTGAGGGACGGAGGAGCATAAACTGGAATTTGAGAGGGACGTTAAAAAAAAATATCAATACCTCAGACCGGGTAGAAGGAGGAGGTGAAGAAAGCATGAAGTGGTGAAAGATGAGTGGTGAAGGAGAGGTGGTGGTGGTGATTTTGCTTTATCTTTATGTAAGCTGATATCCAGGACAACAGCAATTGAGTGGGTCCTTGATGGAGTGAAGTTTTCGGCACATAACGCCGCCGCCGCTACCGCCCACATTATTAAAGGCGGCGAACTGGCAGAAACGTTAGCATACCGGGCGAAATGCGTAGCCGTATTTCGTCTGCCGTTACGTTCTGGGTTCAAATTCCGCCGAGGTCGACTTTGCCTTTCATCCTTTCGGGGTCGATAAATTACGCACTGGAGTCGATGTAATCGACTTAATCCCTTTGTCTGTCCTTGTTTGTCCCCTTGTGGGTAGTAAAGAGATATATTATTAATATTACAGGGTCCTGTGCTTCCTTCAACTTTCCACTCACCCTCTACTAACGATAACGGAACCAAATTAGGAGACCGCTATGCGGTCGCTGAGCTTGCCAGAAATAGCAGACAAATCCCCTTTAAATCACATCTTATCGTCTGAAAAGACGAAGGATATGTGGCCCTGAATTGCATACAAATAGAAGCAGAAAATAATAATACTTTGAGTTGACCAGGGATTAAACAATAATAGAAATAAAGTATGGCTGTGTGTTAAGAAGCTTGCTTCCCATTAACATGGTTCCGGGTTCAGTCCCACTGCGTGGCACCTTGGGCAATTGCCTTCTACTATAGCCTCGGGCCAAGCAAAACCTTGTGAATGGATGTGGTTGGTGGAAACTGAGAGAAGCCAACTCCTTATTCATGCACCATGAGCAAGCCTCTACCTTTCCATTTACATTCACAGCCTTGTACTTTGAGAGTATGTCATGGCAAATCACTACCATCACTCTCTCTCTCTCTCTCTCTCTGACTGGGGGAACCATATATCTCTTCTACAGCAATACACCTGTCTCTGCTCCTCTACCAGTGGCGGCTCGTAGATAAAATTAATGAGGGGTGCTGCTTCAGAAAATTTTTAGCTGTTGTTTTAATATTGTGTAACAGGAAACAAAACATATAAAAAGAAAATTTATACATAAATTTGATCCAGTTTTATATTTAAGAGATGAGGAATTATGTACATTATTTACAATCGACAGATATTTGTCCTCATCTTGTTTGCAGTTAACACAACGTTTCGGCTGATATACCCTCCAGCCTTGGCGGTGAGCTGGCAGAAACATTAGCACGCTGGGCGAAATGCGTAGCCGTATTTCGTCTGCCGTTACGTTCTGAGTTCAAATTCCGCCGAGGTCAACTTTGCCTTTCATCCTTTCGGGGTCGATAAATAAAGTACCAGTTACGCACTGGGGTCGATGTAATCGACTTAATCCCTTTGTCTGTCCTTGTTTGTCCCCTCTATGTTTAGCCCCTTGTGGGCAGTAAAGAAATATATACCCTCCAGCCTAGTACTTATTCTTGAACGGCTGCTGCTGCTGCTGATGTTGTTGTTGTTTTGCCTAAGGGCAGCAAAGATCAAACAGGTCTATGATCAAAGGTATCCTTGCTATGATTAAATTATTCCGGGGGCTGCTGAAAAGTTCCTGGTTTTGGATAAAAGAAAATACAGAAGGATCAGTTAATTATGATTTTAGTCCATATTCCCCTCCCAGATTCATACACTCATTGCAACAGTCCTTCACGTTTTCTGAGCCCTGTAAAAGAACTCAGAAGGTTGGGCCTTCAACAAGGTATTTCACAATACCCTTAAAGCAAAGAACTTTTCAGCACCCCCTTGTATTGAGTCTGTTATAGAGGAGGAGAGGAGATGATTAAGATCTTCTGATCTAAAAATTACAAACTTGAAATATTCTGATATCACCAGTTTATTGAGATCAGATATCACGCTTTGTATTTAGGACAACCATGTGATATCCAGGTTATGTTTGCAAAGTCCTATGATGTGTTCCAGTCATGACCATCCTGTTCTGTTGTATATCTAGGATTACATTCTTCAAAGTGTTATAATACATTTTTAAAAATATAAGGCGTAATTTGAGGGAGATTTGAGGACTATTTCTATCAGCTTGAATGACGACCATGTATTGCCTTCTCTGTTGACTCACGATACACAACTCATAATTCCTGGTGGTTGTCACAAATGGATTCAATTCCGGTTCTCAAGTATTCAGGTTTAACTCTCTCTTTTTTTTCTCATATCTTTGATTTAGGTTTAACTGTAAAGATAAATACAGGTAACATTTATTCACTTAAAATAAATTACCTTTGAAATTTAAAAACACTTGAAGAAAGATTACAAACTCCTCCTCCTCATCATCATCATAGTCATCGTCAACGTCATTGTCATCATCATTATTTAACATAGGCGTAGGAGTAGCTGTGTGGTAAGTAGCTTGCTTACAAACCATATGGTTTCGGGTTCAGTCCCACTGCATGGCACCTCAGGCCGACCAAAGCCTTGTGAGTGGATTTGGTTGACGGAAACTGAAAGAAGCCCGTCGTATATATGTATGTGTGTGTCTGTGTTTGCCCCCCCAACATCACTTGACAACCGATGCTGGTGTGTTTACGTCCCCATAACTTAGCAGTTCAGCAAAAGAGACTGATATAATAAGTACTAGGCTTACAAAGAATAAGTCCTGGGGTTGATTTGCTCGACTAAAGGCGGTGCTCAAGCATGGCCACAGTCAAATGACTGAAACAAGTAAAAGAGTAAAAGAGTATCTATTCTCCATGCAGGCATGGGTTGGATGGTTTGACAGGAGCTGGCCAGCTGCAGAGCTTAGTAGTAGTAGTAGTAGTAGTAGTAGTAATGAGGATATTGTAAATGGCGAGGGTGTCACCATCCTTTGGAACTTCTCAATACAAACAGACATTGTGATCAATGACTACAACAGAGGAACTCATCTGTTAATAAATATGTCTCAAGAAAAGAATACGAAAAGCTATCTCACTATAAAGATCTGCAAATTGATATCACAAAAATGTGGAAGCTTAGTACTACAATATTACCAGTAGTAATTAGTGTGTTGGGAATGATAAAGAAGGGAGCTGAGAAGTATATTAAGCAACTCCCTGGTAACTGCAATCTCCGTGAACTACAAATGATAACCTTGATGGGTACAGCCCATGTACTAGGGAAAGCACTCTTCATCTAAAATGGAATAAATGTGGTGTTAGTTTTAGCATGCATAGCAAAACAAAAGTACCCTTGCTACTCTTGGCCTCTAGAGGATGCCTGGTACTAAGGCAGCTGAAATATAGTTTTAATGAGAGGAAACCATAAATAATGATAATATCAGCAAACCCCAGAAGGGGTCACCGAAAATGAGAATTGCAAAATCCTGTGAGATACAATGATCCGGTGGGATCACCTGACCAGACATTGTTGTGGGGAATAAAAAAGAAAGAACATGTGACAACAGGATCAATGTGAAAGAAGAAGAAAAAAATTACCAACTTTGACTATTTGAAATGGGAAATACAAAGGTTGTGGTCAATGAGGAGGGTAGACGTGATACCAATAGTAATTGGTGCACTTGGAAGTATCAACACTCAAGTACCAACATGGTTGAAAAAGATTGGTGCAAGTGTGAAGGTAGAACACCTACAAAAATCAGCATTGCTTGGAACTGCAATAATTTTTTGCAGGGTTCTTGAAGCATGACCGGTAAACAATTGTCACCTTAGTCTGCTGGCTGTGGACAGCTAACTCTTTCCATCATACCCAGCAAAATAAGCTATGAGTTTTCATCACATAATAATAATAATAATAATAATAATAATAATAATAATAATAATAATATTATTATTATTATTATTATTATTAAAAAAAAATATTCAGACAAATACATAACAAAAACACCAGGACTTACAAACACATATAACATACAGAAAATTGCACTACTAGGCACTGCACACATCCTACGCAGAACACTTTCCATACAATAACCATCAGAGCATCACAACAAATCACAGCACATACCCAAGGCACACAGAGCTGCGCTTGGTAGTGAAGTGAAAGCACGCTATAAAAGATATACTACTGAATCAAAATAATAATAATAATAATAATATTAATAATAATAATAATAATCCTTTCTACTATAGGCACAAGGCCTGAAATTTTGGGGGAGTGGGCTAGTCGATTAGATCAACCTCATTATGCAACCGGTACTTAATTTATCGACCTCGAAAGGATGAAAGGCAAAGTCGACCTCGGCAGAGTTTGAATTCAGAACATAGCAACGGATGAAATACTGCTAAGCATTTCGGCCAGTGGTCTAACGATTCTGTCTAACGATTCTGCCAGCCCGCCACCTTATTATTATTATTATTATTATTATTATTATTATTATTATTAATAATAATAATAATAATAATAATAATAATAATAATAATAATAATAATGATGATAATATTAATAATAATAATAATATTAATAATAATAATAATAATAATAATATTAATGATAATAATAATAATAATAATGGTTTCAAATTTTGGCACAAGACCGGCAATTCCGGGTGGGGGTTGGAGGGAACTAGTCGATTACATTGACCCCAGTGTTTCACTGGTACTTAATTTATCAACTCCAAAAGGATGAAAGGTAAAGTCGACCTCGGCAGAATTTGAACCGAGAACATAAGGACAAGCGCAAAATACCACTAATCATTTCATCCAGCGTGCTAACGATTCTGCCAGCTCACCACCTTAATAATAATGATGATGACGACAAGGAAGAAGGAGGAGGAGGAGAAGAAGGGGGAGGAGGAGGAGGAGGAGAAGAAGGAGAAGAAGAGAGAAGAGAGAGAGAAGAAGAAGAAGAAGAAGAAGAGAAAGAAGGAGAAGAAGAAGAAGAAAGAGAAGAAGAAGAAAGAAGAAGAAGAAGAAGAAGAAGAAGAAAGAAGAAGAGAAGAAGAAGAAAAAAGAAGAAGAAAGAAGAGAAGAGAAAAGAAGAGAAGAAGAAAGAAGAAGAAAGAAAGAAGGAAAAGAGAAGAAGAAGAAGAAGAAGGAAGGAAGAAGAAGAAGAAGAAGAAGAAGAAGAAGAAGAAGAAGAAGAAGAAGAAGAAGAAGAGAGAAGAAAGAAGAAAGAAGAAGAAGAAGAAGAAGAAGAAGAAAGAAGAAGAAGAAGAAGAAGAAGAAGAAGAAGAAGAAGAAGAAGAAGAAGAAGAAGAAGAAGAAGAAGAAGAAGAAGAAGAAAATAAATAAGAGGTATAAAGAATGTTTCATCAAATGACATATTAACTAGATTACTAAAATAGGAAAAAAAAATGATAGCATACCAGGTTCTTGCAGAAGAAGGATTTGTATTTTCAGCATGATCCCTCGTGGAATCAGGAAATTTCTGGAAAGAAAGATTGTCCCAATTTAAATTCTTGAGATATAGATAATAAGAATAGACCAATGATGGTAAATGTGTCAAAATTTTAATTTGTTTATTAATTCTGTTATGGGAATGTAATCATCATCATCATCATCATCATCGTTTAATGTTCGCTTTCCATGTTAGTATGGGTTGGACGATTTCGCTAAGCTCTGGTTAACCAGATGGCTGCACCACATTCCAATCTGATCTAGCAGAGTTTCTACAGCTGGATGCCCTTCTTAATGCCAACCACTCTTAAAGTGTAGTGGGTGCTTTTACATGCCACTGGCACGAGGGCCAGTCAGGCGGTACTGGCAATGGCCACGCTCAAATGGTGCTTTTTATGTGCTACCTGCACTGGCAATGACCTCGCTCGAATGTTTTCTCATGTGTCACCGGCACAAGTGCCAGTAAGGTGACACAGGTAATGATCATGCTTGAATGATTCTTTTTATGTGTCATGGGCATGGAAACCAGTTAGCTGCTCTCGCAATGATCACGCCTGGATGGTACTCTTAGTGCTCCACTAGCATGGATGCCAGTCATCGAATTTGATTTCAATTTCGATTTCACTCTTCGCGAGCAGAGTTTAGTGTCCAATGAAGGAAAGGTATGCATAAGTGGGATGGTTACACCCCTGGCATAGGCCACAGGTTATGGTCTTACTTGGATTACCGCGACTTCTCAAGCACAGCATATTTCCAGTTCTGGTGCCATAAGAAAAGCTCCCAATACACTCTATAAATTGGTTGGCATTAGAAAAAGCATCCAACCATAAAAACCATGCCAAAGCAGACATCAGCACATAACAAAGTCCTCAGACCTGTTGGATCTTAGCTAAACCCATGCCAGCAGAGAAGATAGACGTTAAGAGATAATGATGATGTTGATAATGATTATAATGATGATGATCCCTTGACATATTTAGTTGATATAAAACCTCTAAGGTACATCTCTACTCACAAGACTTAGTTCCCTGAGGGTTTGTAATTCTGCATTGAGTTCAGCTATTTTAATTGCTGCATCCTGTGAACATGTTTTGTGATCTGCTATCTCCTGAAGAAAAAAAAAATTAATTTGCAATTAATAAATTAGTTGGTAATTCATAACATATTTCATCATTTAATTTCTTCCCCATCTTTGTAACTAAGCCTAATTTCAGCAAAAAGCAAATTCAAAAAACATCAATTTGAAATATCAGGCACAGGTGTGGGTGTGTGGTTAAGAAGCTGGCTTCCCAACCATGTGGTCCTTGGTTCAATCCCATTGTGCAATACTGAGGTAAGTGTCTTCTATTATAGCCCAGGACTGACCAAAGACTTTTGAATGGATTTGGAAGACAGAAACTGAAAGAAGACCACTGTATGCATGCATGAATGAATGAATGAATGAATGAATGAATCCATCCTTCCTTCCTTCCTTGTCGGGACATTATGTGATGGTCATAAATGAGCATCAGCATCGTACAAGTGAGTTTGTTTCTTTCCAGTCTTCCATGAAAAACATGTCTAGTCATGGTGAAAATATTACCATAGATGGAAACTGATGAGGGTCAGTGACAGGAAGGGCATCCAGCTGTAGGAAGTCTGCCTCAAAAAATTCTGTCTGATCCATGCAAGCAAGGAAAAGTGGACATTAAATGATGATGAGAATGGTCACTCAGTGAGGAGTGAGGTGGGGTTAAAATAGAGATTACTCAGTTGAGATTTGAACTCAGGACATCTTTATATATAAAATTGAAGTTGTGTGTGTGAGACTCTGTCTCCTCCGATTTAGATTCCTAACTACTCCCACATTTTGTGGTGCAGTTTAACCAAAAGCGGGTATCTTATAGTCGTCATTCATATTGAGCCCTTCTGGGTATTAGTGCGTGTCTACGATGAGCCTACGATTTAAAAAAAATTTACCATCATTTTTTCCGCATTTTTAATGATTTTTGCTCGGGTTATATAAGGGAAGTAACTCTCTAAAAATGCTTATATAGTTATTTCCCTTACAAACCCAAGCAACGCCGGGTGATACTGCTAGTAATGTAATAAAACTAGATGCATTAATGCCTTCTGTTTCTACCATCTTCCTCATGTATTGGTTTCAGTCATTGACCTATAGCTATGCTGAGGCACAGCTTTAACCGTTTGACCATTTAAACCAGCCACATCCAGTCCTTACATTTTAGTTGTTTTATCTTCAAACCAGCCAGAGCCAGCCTCTCACGCCTACCCCACAATGTCATTCGAAAAGTAAACAGCCACCATCATCAAAATCTAGAAGCTGTGAGATAATGCAGGATTAATTCAAAACAGCACGACTAAATAAGATGGCGGTGGTGATGATGGTGGTAGTGGAGGTGGTAATGATGATGATGATGGTGGTGATGATGATGAAAATGATGATGGTGGTGGTGGTGGTAGTGTTGTTGATGATGATGATTATAATGAAGATGATGATAATGGCAACACTGAAGGTGATGTTGATGATGACAATGTGCCTATCATGATAGCTTACTAGAAAGCCATAACATCATGGCACATGTCTGCTGGAACAGAACGGACCAAGGGCCTTACAACAACAACAACAGCATCATCATAAACAACAACAACAATAACAACACATATCAATAAAATGCAATAATTTAAATAAAAAACACTGACTTTATTTAGTTTCTCTTGTAAACTGTTCTGTTCTCTCAGCATCAGTTGTTTCTCGTTTCTAGATTGTTCCAGGATTTCTTCTAATTGTTGCCTGAAGAAAATCAGAAACATTGGATGGATGGATGGACGGACGGACGGACAGAAGAAGAAGAAGAAGAAAGAGAAGAAGGAAAAGAAGAAGAAGGAGAAGACTAAGAAGAGGAAGAAGAAGAAGAAAGAGAAGGAGAAGAAGAAGAATAAGAAGACGAAGAAGAAGAGGATGAAGAAGAAGAGAATAATAATAATAATAATAAGAATAAGAGAGGAGGAAGAAGGAGAAAAAGCAGCAGCAGCAACAACAACAACAGTGATGATGACTATGGCAGCAAAACCATTAATAACAACTGTAACAGCAGCAACAACAACAGCAACTGCAGCAGTAAGTGGAGGCGCAATGGCCCAATGGTTAGGGCAGCGGACTCGCAGTCGGAGGATCGCAGTTTCGATTCCCACGCTGGGCGTTGTGTGTGTTTATTGAGCGAAAACACCTAAAGTCCCACAAGGCTCCGGCATGGGGTGGTGGCAACCCCTGTTGTACTCTTTCGCTCCAACTTTCTCTCACTCTTTCTTCTTGTTTCTTGTCTCCGACTTCCTACGCAACCGCTGAGCCTGGATGTGCATTCATCCATCTGTCGATGCTCTCGGTATCGGGGGGCGTTGACCTGCTTTCTCTTCTGCGGGTCTTACAAATAGCAAAGGACCACGTTTCGGACTTCTCCCACTACATACAATCATGAGGCGCGATCTTGCGAGCTCTGGGACGAAGACCGCTTTGCTCAACAAACAAACAGCAGCAGCAGCAATCCAAGAATTTGACCTGGAGATCTCCATTTCCAGCGACTTCGAGGGCCACCTCTCAGTGGTGTCGGGCGTCTACGAAGAGCCCTCGACTACAAGACGACCAAAGTTTTTTTTTTCCAAGGTCTGGGGTCTCCTGCTCCTAAGCCCTAGGCCATCACCTAAACACCCTTACCCTTCTTGTTGCTTAACAACAACAGCAACTGCAGCAGTAATAATAACAACAGCAACAGTGATAATGACTATGGCAGCAGCAATGCCAACGTTTGACCGAGAGAAATTGTGAAGATGTTAATAATGTCTTACTTGTATTGAAGTTTCTCTCTCTGGATTTCCAGTTGATTTCTTTCCAATTGTTGATTGATTCTGAAAAAATTGTTTATTGATGAGGTTAAAGAGAGGAGGCAGACGGAAAACTAGCAAAGTGATGCTTCAGTTTGTTTGTTTGTTTGTTTGTTGTTGTTGTAGTAATGGTGGTGAAGGTGGTGGCTATGGGTGATGATGATGATGATGATAGTGGTGGTGATGATGGGGATCATGGTGGTGGTGGTGGTGGGGATGGTGGGTGGTGATGATGGTGGTGGTGGTGACAGAGATAATCATAATGAAGACAGTGATAATGATGATAGTGGTGGTGGTGATGATGATGATGACAACAATGATGATGGTGGTGATGATGGTGGTGGTGATTGTGGTGATGATGATGATGGTAATGATAATGGTGGTGGTGGTGGTGGTGATAGTGTTGGTGATGGGGATAATGATGATGATGGTGATGGTGGTGGTGCTGGTATTCCTTGTTCTTCATTTTCTCTTTCTCTATGTACACGACTGTGTATATATGTGTGTATATGTATCTTCTTTCACCTTCAGCTTATACATATTTCAATCATTGACAGCAACGGCCATGCTGGAGCACAACCTTGGATTTAGTCGAACAAATTGACCGAGTTCTTATTTTCTTTGAAGTCTGGTACTTATTCTGTTGCTCTCTTTTGCCAAACAGCTAAGTTACAAGGATGTAAACAAACCAGCACCAGTTTTCCAAGCAGTGTGTATGTGGGGGAACAAACACAAACACAACACATACATGCACTCACACACATATATAATAGGCTTCTACACAGTTTCTGTCAACCAAATTCACCCTGAAGTTGACCCAGGGCTATAGTAAAGACACTTGTCCAAGGTGCCGCACAGTGGGGCTGAACCTGATACCCTGTAGTTGCAAAGCAAGCTTCTTAACCATACATCCATATATCTGTATATGTTCCATTCATGTGTAATGGGCATATTTTTGTATATGTGCATGTGTGTGTTTATTGGCACCTGTGCCGGTGGCATGTGTAAAAGATTTGAGCGAGGTCACTGCCAGTACCGCCTGACTGGCCCCCGTGCCAGTGGCACGTAAAAAGCACCCACTAAAAAGCACCCTCAGAGTGGTTGGCGTTAGGAAGGGCATCCAGCTGTAGAAACTCTACCAGATCAAGATTGGAGCCTGGTGCAGCCATCTGGTTCGCTAGCCCTCAGTCATTCGTCTAACCCATGCTAGCATGGAAAGTGGACGTTAAACGATGATGTGTGTCTGTGTATGTGGTAGTAATTCTAAGAAGTTTCCTTTCCAAACTCATAGTCTCTGATTGAGAGCTATTGTATGGCACCTTCTGCAAATGCCTACTATTATAGCCAAGGGCCGACCAAAGCCTTGTGAGTGGATTTGGTAGATGGAAACTGAAAGAAGCCCGTCATATATATACATGAGTGTGTGTGTGTGTGTGTGTGTGTGTGTGTCTGTCATGAGAACGGTGTCCTTTGTTTCCAGTCTTCCATGAATAACATGTCTGGTCATGGGGAAATATTACCTTACTTTGGAACAGGGTAAGGATCGGCAACAGGAAAGGCATCCAGTTGTAGAAAATCTGCCTCAACAAACTGCTTTCAACCCATGCATGGAAATGGGAACATTAAAATGATGATGATGATGGTGGTGGTGATGATGATGATGGTGGTGGTTGTGATGATGATAGTGGTGATGGTGGTGGTTGTGATGATGATGATGGTGGTGGTGGTGATGGAGATGATAATGATGATGATGGTGGTGGTAGTAGTGATGATAATGGTGATGATGATGGTGGTGATGATGATGATAATGATGATGATGGTGGTGGTAGTAGTGATGATAATGGTGATGATGATGGTGGTGGTGATGATGATGATAGTGGTGGTGGTGATGACGATGGCGGTGAGCATGGTGATCTATTTCTTATAACCTCATCACTGAAGATTGGGTCCTACATTTGTTTATGTCACATTCCTGGTAAAACATTCTGTCACACAGTTTGTCCAGGCCTTTCTTTTATCTGTTGTTAGACTTTGTAAAGGAAGAGAGAGAGAAAGAGAAACAGATAGATAAACAGAGAGAGAGAAAGAAAGAGAGAGTGGGGGGGAAATTTTCTGTGGTCATACCAAGTGAAGGGTGGGCTCTGTTACATTTAAATGTCAATGTCGAAGACAAACTGTCTGTCCCGCGATTAATGCCTCCATTGAGAAACTGCAGAATAGCATAGAAAGTTCTTTTCATATAGTAATGTGGTTGAACAGAATATGGAATTTCATGCATGTGGGGGGAGAGAGAGGGGGAGAGAAAGATTTTACTGCCAAGATATGAAGACATTGCAAGTGAGAGGTGTAAATGACCTCAACTGAAATTCAAGAATGTTAATTATGCCTTGCTAAATATATCGGCTTCAGATTTTGGCACAAGGCCAGCAATTCGGGGAGAAGGGGTAAGTCGATTACATTGACCTCAGTGCTCAACTGGTTCTTATTTTAAGGACCCCCGAAAGGATGAAAGGCAAAAGTTGACCTCAGTGGAATTTGAACTCGGAATGTAAAGATGGATGAAATTCCACTAGGCGCAGGTGTGGCTGTGTCGAAAGAAGCTTGCTTCTCAATCACATAATCCCGGGTTCAGTCCCACTGTGTGGTACCATGGGCAAGTATCTTCTACTATAGCCTTGGGCCGACCAAAACCTTGTGAGTGGATTTGGTAGATGGAAACTGAAAGAAGCCCATCATATATATATATGTGTGTGTGTGAGTGTGTTTGTATGTGTGTGTTTAGCCCCTACCACCATCACTTGACAACCGATGTTGGTGTGTTTATGTCCCCAAAACTTAGCAGTTTGGCAAAAGAGACCAATAGTACTAGGCTTACAAAGAATAAGTACTGGGGTCGATTTGCTTGACTAAAGGTGGTGCTCCAGCATGGCCACAGTCAAATGGCTAAAACATGTAAAAGAGCAAGCATTTTGCCTGGCATGCTAATAATTTAGGCACAAGGCTAGCAATTTTGGCAGAAAGGGGTTAAGTTGATTACATTAATCCCAGTCAGCGTTTCTCAACCAGAACCCTAGGGTTCCACAAAAGGTTCCTAAGGGTTCCGCAAGAAAGAGTGAGATAAGCTAATGCTAATTTCATGATCGTAATATATATATATATATATATATAATAATAAATATTAGGGAATAAATCCAAATTTACAGGGAAAAAATCAGATTAGGATTAAATCCATTTTATAGTAAAATATTATATAATATTAATTAGAGACAAAACCACTATTTTGCAAAACAACAAGGAAAGACTTAATCAATACATAAAATTTTAATAAAAAGTAAAAAAACCACCACTACAATTGTTTCATGTCTTCTAATGACAATCTTCAGGTGGATTTCCGATTTTCAAATCAGTTTCAATCAGTTAAATTGAAACTGATTTGAAAATCGGAAATCCACCTGAAGATTGTCATTAGAAGACATGAAACAATTGTAGTGGTGGTTTTTTTACTTTTTATTAAAATTTTATGTATTGATTAAGTCTTTCCTTGTTTGTTTTTCAAAATAGTGGTTTTGTCTCTAATTAATATTATATATATATATAAAGAAGCGTTTCTCAACTAGGATTTCCTACAACCCAAGGGTTCTGCAAAAGGTTCCTAGAGGTTCCATGAGAAAGAGTGAGATAAGCTGATGCTAATTTCATGATCGTAATATTACTATACGTGCACAACATATTATTGGTTATTGTAATATAGACATCATCCTATTTAACCAATTATGTTATCAAAAAAATTTGCGGCACTCTGTCGGTTACAACGCCGCAGATCCAATCAACAGAACAGCCTGCTCATGAAATTAATGTGCATGTGGCTGAGTACTCCACAGACATGTGTACCTTTAATGTAGTTTTCGGGGAGATTCTGCATGACACAGAGTGTGATAAGGCCGGCCCTTTGAAATACAGGTACAACAGAAACGGGAAGAAAGAGTGAGGGCAAGTTGTGCTGAAAGAGTACAGCAGGGTTCGTCCTCCACCCCCACTGGAGCCTTGTGGAGCTTTAGGGGTTTTTGCTCAATGAACACTCACAATGCATGGTCTGGGGATTGAAACCGTGATACTACGACCACGAGTCCACTAGCCTAACCACTGGGCCATTGCACCCCCACTATCAAAAAAATATACCAACCACACACACACATATATGTATATATATATATACATATCGCCATGATAGATCGGTAGCCACTACTACACACATTTTTTTTCTCTCCTTGTTTTTTCTGTGTCCCTTTCTGTAGAAGAGCGTAGGCTCGAAATGTAAAAGACTTTTTCTATTCCTGAGCGTTATACTAATACATCTGTTTGTTTTGTACACCACCTGTCTTCGTCTTTTGTTTTTTTTCGTAACTCTCCCTATATATATATATATATATATATATATATATATATATATATAATTATTAATAAGGGTGAGAGAATTAGATACTAATTTAATAGTATATCTATTCAACACCAAGTGGCCTAGTGCTCCGAGAAACCTGGATTATTATAATATTTTATAATATATTATAATATTTTTACAAAATAAATATAAGAGAGTGGTCACTATATGGCTCACTCTAGCACCAGTTTAATCCAAAAGGTTTCAACACACAAAATACATGTTTCCCATGAAAGTCAGTACGATTGTTAGTGAGCTAACAATCGTACTGACTTTCATGGGAAACATGTATTTTTGTGGTTGAAACCTTTTGGATTAACTGTGATAGAGTGAGCCATATAGTGACCACTCTCTTATATTTATTTTATATATATATATATATATATATAATATATATATATATATAGGTGTGTGTGTAACAGATATTTACCATGTGAACTATGATGAAAAAACTATGAGAAAGATATGGTATATAATTTTTTTTGTGCAGGGGTTCCCTGAGACATGTAATTCATCTTAAGGATTACACAACGGTAAAAAGGCTGGGAAGCACTGACCCCAGTGCTCAAACAGGTACTTATTTTATCGACCCTGAAAGGATGAAAGGCAAAGTTAACCTCAGTGGAATTTGAACTCAGAATGTAAATACAGACGAAATACCATTAAGTATTTTGCCCAGTGTGTTAACAATTCTACCAGCTTGCTGCCCTGCCTTGCTAAATATATTATGACTGGCTGGCTCTGTGCTGTCAAAAATTATGGTTAATTGTAGTATTTTGTATATAAAAAAGGTACAAAACCAAGTTTTTAGTTTAATAATTCTTTTATTACCCAATTTATAACATACCTTTCGACTGAATTCATTTTATATTTCTGATTCACTCAGGTAATAATTATTTTCTCCAATGAGTTTGTATATGTATATGTTTGTGTAGGTGTGTGTGACTAATAATTAATTTTAACAAAACAGATAGAATATATGGATGGTAAATCAAATTAATACACTTGTCAATGTTTTGTATTTGTCTTTTGAGATGTGACATCGACCAACCATCGTTTGTTACTGAAAGAACATACATACATGATTCATACATACAAAAATTCATATACTTCTCTTGTACATACACACACACAGAGTTGAAACAGTGATTTTTCTTTTCAGCATTGAATGTTCACCATACCACTGCCATTGCACACACACATAAATAAACATTCACATACCTAAGGCGGCGAGCTGGCAGAAACGTTAGCGCGCCGGCCAAAATGCCTAGCTGTATTTCGTCTGCCATTACGTTCTAAGTTCAAACTCCGCTGAGGTAGCTTTGCCTTTCATCCTTTTGGAGTCGATAAATTAAGTACCAGTTATGCACTGGGGGTCGATGTAATCGACTTAATCCGTTTGTCTGTCCTTGTTTGTCCTCTCTGTGTTTAGCCCTTTGAAGGTAGTAAAGAAATAGGTATTTCGTCTGCCGTTACGTTCTGAGTTCAAATTCCACCGAGGTCGACTTTGCCTTTCATCCTTTCGGGGTCGATAGATTAAGTACCAGTTATGCATTGGGGTCGATGTAATCGACTTAATCCCTTTGTCTGTCCTTGTTTGTCCCCCTCTATGTTTAGCCCCTTGAGGGCAATAAAGAATTAAGAAACATTCACATACCTTTCTTTTGCATACACACACATATACTCACAGAGTTGAAACGCTGTTTGATTTTTTTCAACTCTTCCTTCCTTATTCATATATCACCCCTTCCTTTCTCATTCATATGTTGTGATGGAGAAATACACAAGTGTATTATTATTGTAGATTACATGAAGGCAGTGGCTTCACAGAGGCTGGGACAAGTGACCAACGCTTTTGGCAATATACTGTGCTTGAGAAGATCTGTCAAGCCAAGTGAGATCACAGTTGTGGCCAATGCTGGGGTTTTGTAACTGGCACCTGTGCCAGTGGCACGTAAAAAGCATCCACTACACTCTGTAAAGTGGTTAGCATTGGGAAGGGCATCCAGCCATAGAAACCATGCCAAATCAGATTGAAACCTGGGACAGTTCCCCAGCTTACCAGTTTTCAATCAAACCGTCCAACCCATGCCAGCATAAAAAGTGGACATTAAATGATGATGATGATGATGATGATGATGATGGTGGTGGTGGTGGTGGTGATGACTTACCTTTCTTTTTCTGCATGCAGAATCTCTTTGAACAGACGTCTGTCTTGAGGTTGGGTGTATTCTAGAGATGGGGAGGTGTACCATTTCTGCCAGAAAGTGTTGTCTAAGAGCGAAAAAGAGAGAAAGAGTGAGACAGAAAGAGAGAGAGAGAGTGAGTGAGAAAGAGCAAGAGAGAGTGGGGAGAATGAAGAGAGAAAAATAAAATTTGTGAAGCGTTCCATATTTTTCCTAAAAGGTGGTGCTCCAGCATGGCCGCAGTCAAATGACTGAAACAAGTAAAAGAGTAAAATAGTTATTTGAAGACTTTAAACGAGAAATCATAAAAGTAGAGCTAGAGTCAGCAAATAGTTCCCCCATCCCACACAATACAGGAATTGGTAATTTTCTTTGAGAATTTTCTCTGAAATTAAATATTAAACATAGTGCTGTTCTATCTTGTTTCATCTTTTATTTGTTTCAATCATTGGATCGTGGCCATGCTGGAGCACTGCCTTGAAGGGTTTAGTTGAATAAGTCGATCCCAGAAGTTATTTTTTTATTCTTGTACTTATTCTATTGGTCTCTTTTGCTGAGCCCTTAAATTAAGGGGATGTAAACAAACCAACATCAATTGTTGAGTGGGGGGAGGGAAGAGAAATAGACAAGAACACAAAGGCATACACAACACACACACATATCAGTGTTACCATGTGACCGATGCTGGTGTCATGTAACTGGCTTTTATGTGCTGGTGACACATAAAAGCATCTGTGTCAGTGACATGTAAAAAAAGCACCCACTACACCCTAAGTGGTTAGTGTTAGGAAGGGCATCCAGCTGTAGAAGCCATACCAGATCAGAATGGAACTTGGTGCAGCTCTCTGGTTTACTAGTGCCAGTCAAACTGTCTAACACACACTAAATGATGATGATGATCTATCTATCTCTATATATATATATAAAGCCATCCAACCCATGCAATCATGAAACAGTCAGTCAGTCAGTCAGTCAGTCAGTCAGTCAGTCAGTCAGTCAGTCAGTCAGTCAGTCAGTCAGTCAGTCAGTCAGTCAGTCAGTCAGTCAGTCAGTCAGTCAGTCAGTCAGTCAGTCAGTCAGTCAGTCAGTCAGTCAGTCAGTCAGTCAGGTCAGTCAGTCAGTCAGTCAGTCAGTCAGTCAGTCAGTCAGTCAGTCAGTCAGAGTCAGTCAGTCAGTCCTCAGTCAGTCAGTCAGTCAGTCAGTCAGTCAGTCAGTCAGTCAGTCAGTCAGTCAGTCAGTCAGTCAGTCAGTCAGTCAGTCAGTCAGTCAGTCAGTCAGTCAGTCAGTCAGTCAGTCAGTCAGTCAGTCAGTCAGTCAGTCGTCAGTCAGTCAGTCAGTCAGTCAGTCAGTCAGTCAGTCAGTCAGTCAGTCAGTCAGCATCAGTCAGTCAGTCAGTCAGTCAGTCAGTCAGTCAGTCAGTCAGTCAGTCAGTCATCAGTCAGTCAGTCAGTCAGTCAGTCAGTCAGTCAGTCAGTCCAGTCAGTCAGTCACAGTCAGTCAGTCAGTCAGTCAGTCAGTCAGTCATCAGTCAGTCAGTCAGTCAGTCAGTCAGTCTCAGTCAGTCCAGTCAGTCAGTCAGTCAGTCAGTCAGTCAGTCAGTCAGTCAGTCAGTCAGTCAGTTAGTCAGTCAGAGTCAGTCAGTCAGTCAGTCAGTCAGTCAGTCAGTCAGAGTCAGTCAGTCAGTCAGTCAGTCAGTCAGTCAGTCAGTCAGTCAGTCAGTCAGTCAGTCAGTCAGTCAGTCAGTCAGTCAGTCAGTCAGTCAGTCAGTCAGTCAGTCAGTCAGTCAGTCAGTCAGTCAGTCAGTCAGTCAGTCAGTCAGTCAGTCAGTCAGTCAGTCAGTCAGTCAGTCAGTCAGTCAGTCAGTCAGTCAGTCAGTCAGTCAGTCAGTCAGTCCAGTCAGTCAGTCAGTCAGTCAGTCAGTCAGTCAGTCAGTCAGTCAGTCAGTCAGTCAGTCAGTCAGTCAGTCAGTCAGTCATCGTCAGTCAGTCAGTCAGTCAGTCAGTCAGTCAGTCAGTCATCAGTCAGTCAGTCAGTCAGTCAGTCAGGTCAGTCAGTCAGTCAGTCTCAGTCAGTCAGTCAGTCAGTCAGTCAGTCAGTCAGTCAGTCAGTCAGTCAGTCAGTCAGTCAGTCAGTCAGTCAGTCAGTCAGTCAGTCAGTCAGTCAGTCAGTCAGTCAGTCATCAGTCAGTCAGTCAGTCAGTCAGTCAGTCAGTCAGTCAGTCAGTCAGTCAGTCAGTCAGTCAGTCAGTCAGTCAGTCAGTCAGTCAGTCAGTCAGTCAGTCAGTCAGTCAGTCAGTCAGTCAGTCAGTCAGTCAGTCAGTCAGTCAGTCAGTCAGTCATCGTCAGTCAGTCAGTCAGTCAGTCAGTCAGTCAGTCAGTCAGTCAGTCAGTCAGTCATCAGTCAGTCAGTCAGTCAGTCAGTCATCAGTCAGTCAGTCAGTCAGTCAGTCAGTCAGTCAGTCAGTCAGTCAGTCAGTCAGTCAGTCAGTCAGTCAGTCAGTCAGTCAGTCAGTCAGTCAGTCAGTCAGTCAGTCAGTCAGTCAGTCAGTCATCAGTCATCATAGTCAGTCAGTCAGTCAGTCAGTCAGTCAGTCAGTCAGTCAGTCAGTCAGTCAGTCCAGTCAGTCAGTCAGTCCAGTCAGTCAGTCAGTCAGTCAGTCAGTCAGTCAGTCAGTCAGTCAGTCAGTCAGTCAGTCAGTCAGTCAGTCAGTCAGTCAGTCAGTCAGTCAGTCAGTCAGTCAGTCAGTCAGTCAGTCAGTCAGTCAGTCAGTCAGTCAGTCAGTCAGTCAGTCAGTCAGTCAGTCAGTCAGTCAGTCAGTCAGTCAGTCAGTCAGTCAGTCAGTCAGTCAGTCAGTCAGTCAGTCAGTCAGTCAGTCAGTCAGTCAGTCAGTCAGTCAGTCAGTCACAGTCAGTCATCAGTCAGTCAGTCAGTCAGTCATCAGTCAGTCAGTCAGTCAGTCAGTCATAGTCAGTCAGTCAGTCAGTCAGTCAGTCAGTCAGTCAGTCAGTCAGTCAGTCAGTCAGTCAGTCAGTCAGTCAGTCAGTCAGTCAGTCAGTCAGTCAGTCAGTCAGTCAGTCAGTCAGTCAGTCAGTCAGTCAGTCAGTCAGTCAGTCAGTCAGTCAGTCAGTCATCAGTCAGTCAGTCAGTCAGTCAGTCAGTCAGTCAGTCAGTCAGTCAGTCAGTCAGTCAGTCAGTCAGTCAGTCAGTCAGTCAGTCAGTCAGTCAGTCAGTCAGTCAGTCAGTCAGTCAGTCAGTCAGTCAGTCAGTCAGTCAGTCAGTCAGTCAGTCAGTCAGTCAGTCAGTCAGTCAGTCAGTCAGCCAGCCAGCCAGCCAGCCAGCCAGCCAGCCAGCCAGCCAGCCAGCCAGCCAGCCAGCCAGCCAGCCAGCCAGCCAGCCAGCCAGCCAGCCAGCCAGCCAGCCAGCCAGCCAGCCAGCCAGCCAGCCAGCCAGCCAGCCAGCCAGCCAGCCACCAGCCAGCCAGCCAGCCAGCCAGCCAGCCAGCCAGCCAGCCAGCCAGCCCCAGCACCATCCAGCCAGCCAGCCAGCCAGTCCAGCCAGCCAGCCAGCCACCAGCCAGCCAGCCATCCAGCCAGCCAGCCAGCCAGCCATCCATCCAGCCAGCCAGCCACCAGCCAGCCAGCCAGCCAGCCAGCCAGCCAGCCAGCCAGCCAGCCAGCCTGCCAGCCTGCCTGCCTGCCTGCCTGCCTGCCTGTCTGTCTGTCTATCTATCTATCTATATACATTCATAAACAAAGGGTAATAATATGGATTATTACCAGTGGCCCAGCACAAAAGACGAATTAGTCATTAGACAAAATATTATTCATACTAACTTAGGTGTCTCGCTGATGAAACCAACCTTAGCATACATATTCTGTTTGTTTTGCTAGAAAGAGGTAGAAACTGATCAGTCCGAGATGTATCGTTAATGGTAAATGTTTTTGATTTTCACTCTCAATAAATCTATCCTTTTTTTGTGCCCCTAGTACTTGGCATCCTTATTCAGGAGCCCTTAATTATATATACATACATCATCATCATCATCATCGTTTAGCGTCCGCTTTCCATGCTAGCATGGGTTGGACGGTTCAACTGGGGTCTGGGAAGCCAGAAGGCTGCACCAGGCCCAGTTTGATCTGGCAATGTTTCTATGGCTGGATGCCCTTCCTAATGCCAGATACATACATATATATATATATCTCAGTCAAACCATCCAACCCATGCAATCATGTAAAGCAGACATTAAACACAACGATGATAATATATATATATAGAGAGAGAGTGAGATAGATAGATAGATCCTCATCACCATCATCATTATTATTTAATGCCCACTTTCTATGCTGGCATGGGTTAGATGGTTTGACTAGAACTGGTATGAGAGCCAGTCAGGTGGCGCTGGCATTGGCTATGCTCGAATGGTGCTTTTTATGTGCCAGTCAGGTGGCACTGGCATTGGTCATGCTCAAATGGTGATGATGATGATGATCTATCAATCTATATATATCATCATCATCGTTGTCTCGTTTAACATCTGCTTTCCATAATGGCATGGGTTGGATGGTTTGACTGAGAACTGGCAAGCTGAGAAGCTACACCATGCTCTAATCTGATTTTGGCATGGTTTTCTACAGCTGGATGCCCTTCCTAATGCCAACCACTTTGTGAGTGTAGTGGGTTCTTTTACATGCCACCGGCACAGGTGCCAGTCAGGCAGCACTGGCATTGGCCACTCTTGAATGGTGCTTTTTGCATACACAATGGATTTCATTACAATCTCTGTCTACCAAATTCTCTCCCTAGGCATTGGTGGCCCAGGGCTACAGTGGAACACAGTTTCCCGAAGTGATGTTCAGTGTGATTGACCATATTTTAACATGTTTTAACAACAAAACCCTGAGAAAGTTCAAAACCTCAAGAGATCTTTGACATGGCATTCAATGGATGAAGGCCTTCACTTCTTGCATTAATAGAGCATCTATAGAAATAAGAAACTTACTGAGAGATGGGTCAAGGAAGGTCATCTTTCTCTGCTGACCGACATTTAAAAGACTTTCAAATTCTTCATTGAATTTATTCTTTACCTGAAACAAGAACAATTCAAAAATAGAAATGGTGAAAAGTGTTGCCATGGTTATGATAATAGAGAATAACTGTGCTTCTTCTTGTTTATCTTTTGTCTTTTAATTGTTTCGGTCATTAAACTGTGGCTATGCTGTGGCACTGTCTTGAAGGGTTTAGTCAAAGAAATCAACCTTGGTAATTATCTTTTTCAGTCTGGTAAGACATGGTTGCCATGGTTATGATAATAGAGAATAACTGTGCTTCTTCTTGTTTATCTTTTGTCTTTTAATTGTTTCGGTCATTAAACTGTGGCTATGCTGTGGCACTGTCTTGAAGGGTTTAGTCAAAGAAATCAACCTTGGTAATTATCTTTCAGTCTGGTAAGACATGGGAACATAAACAAACCAACAATGGGTGCGAAGTGGTTGTAGAAGACAATCACAAACACAGGGACACACACACACAAATATATCATTATCATTGTTTAAAGTCCATGTCCCATACAGACATGGGTTGAATGGTTTAACAGGATCAGATGGGTCCAAGGACAGTATTGTGCTCCAATGTCTGCTTTGACATGGTTTCTATGTCTTAATGCCTTTCCTGATGCCAGCCACCAGCATAATAACATCACTAAGCAGTTCACAAGACTACTACTGCTGTTGTTGTTGTTGTTAAGCAACAAGACGGGTAAGGGTGATTAGGTGATGGTCTAGGGCTTAGGGGCAGGAGACTTTGGAAAAAAAAAAGAACTTTGGTCATCTTGTTGTATTTGAGGGTTCTTTGTTGACGCCCAACACCACTGGGAGGTGGCCCTTGAAGTCGCTGGAAATGGAGATCTCCAGGTCCAAATTCTTGAACAGCTGCTGCTGCCACCACCACCACTACATTTATTTTTTTTTATTTATGCGCCCTTTTCAAGCCTAGCCAGGCTCATGGGCCCAGTTTCTGTGGCGTATGTGTTCCCCCCAGCTGGACGGGATGCCAGTCCATCACAGCATTACTTAGGAAACAGGAAGAGAGAAAGAGAGAAAGTTGGGGCGAAAGAGTACAACAGGGGTCGTCACCACCTCCTGCCGGAGCCTCGTGGAGCTTTAGGTGTTTTCGCTCAATAAACACACACAACACCCGGTCTGGGAATCGAAACCGCGATCCTCTGACCGCTAGTCCGCTGCCCTAACCACTGGGCCATTGCGCCTCACTACTACATACACACACACACATATATAATATATATATATATAATATATATATATAATAATATATATATATATATATATATATATATATAATATATATATGCACATATATGATCAAGCATAGTCACTTCTCTTGTTGCTTTCAATTGAATGAAACTTCTTTCCTTCCCTTTCACTTCTGGTTATTCTAACTTTCAGCCATTTTCAACATGATTTGAAACAGACTAAAACACATTTTTTCCTTATTCTCATCCACCCACCACTTTTCTAGATTTTTCCTTCTGTCTAGCTTCCTGAAGAACATTTTAAACTCGAAACATCAAAGCCACTTCTACATCCATCCATTTCTTCCTGTTTTAAGCTTAATAAATATACTTTATTTTTGCATTTTCTTCAGTAGTATTATATTTTTCTTCTTTTTCTGCATACAGGCATACATACACATATAGTATGTATGCCTGTATGTGTGAGAATCTATGTGTGTGCGTGTGCATGCATGTGTGTGTGTATATATGGAAATGTATGTATATATGGAAATCATCATCATGCAAGCATGGGTTGGACGATTTGACTGAGGACTGGCGAACCAGATGGCTGCACCAGGCTCCAATCTGATCTGGCAGAGTTTCTACAGCTGGATGCCCTTCCTAACGCCAACCACTCCGAGAGTGTAGTGGTTGCTTTTACATGCCACCTGCATGAGGGCCAGTCAGGCGGTACTGGTAATGGCCATGCTCAAATGGTGTTTTTTATGTGCCACCTGCACAGGAGCCAGTCCAGCGACACTGGCAACAACCTTGCTCAAATGTTTTTTCATGTGCCACCGACACAAGTGCCAGTAAGGCGGCACTTGTAACAATCACGCTTGAATGGTGATATGAGCATGAAAATGAATGAAGGACATTAATGTGCATCAGTATGTATGTATATGTGTGTACATATTCAACATCATCATTATCATCATTTAACATCTGTTGTCCATGCTGGCATGAGTTGGACAGTTTGAACAGAGCTGGCAAGCTGAGGGGCTGCACCAGACTCCAGTCTGATTTGGCATAGTTTCTACAGCTGGATGCTTTTTCTAACACCAACCACTCCAAGAGTGTAATGAGAGTCAGTTGTGTGACATCAGTATCTGCCACAACTATGATTTCACTTCTCTCAAAGGGTCATCTAGACTTGAAGGGTTTTCTTCTCAAGCATGGTATATTGCCGAAGGTCTCAGTCATTTGTCATTGCCCCTCTGTGAAGCCCAATGCTCAATAGATGCTTTTTACATGTCACCATCATGGGTGTTAGTTACAGGACACCAGAATTGGTCACATTGCTTCTATGAGGCCCAGCACTCAAAAGGTGCTTTTTTTGTGCCACTGGCACAGGTACTAGTTACAGGACACCAGCATTGGTCACATTGCCTCCATGAGGCCCAATGCTCGAAAGGTGCCTTTTAAATGTAACCAACACAGGTGCTAGTTACGCAGCACCAGTATATATATACAGTAATCCCTCCACTATCACAGGTGTTACATTCCAAAATCACCTGTGGTAGGCGAAAATCTGTGAAGTAGAAACATTAATGTACTGTATAATGTACTGGAGGATTTGACATAAGCTTAAAAAATAAACCACGATATGGTGAGGGAATACTGTATCTTTATAAACAGCTGACTTCTGCACTGTTTCTGTTTATGAAATTAGTATTGCAAGGCCATTCTGTGGTGATGATAGAAGACACTTGCTCAGTGCTGCTCAATGGGATTGAACCCAAAACACAAGGTTATAAATCAAAGTGAGCTTCTTAACAAAAAGCTGCTATTTCATTCATAAATTACAAAAAAAAAAGATAAATAAATAGGCGCAGGAGTGGCTGTGTGGTAAGTAGCTTGCTTACCAACCACATGGTTCCGGGTTCAGTCCCACTGCATGGCACCTTGGGCAAAGTGTCTTCTACCATAGCCTCGGGCCGACCAAAGCCTTGTGAGTGGATTTGGTGGAAGGAAACTGAAAGAAGCCCGTCGTATGTATATGTGTGTGTGTGTGTGTGTGTGTATACGTATGTATGTATATATATATTTGTGTTGTCTGTGTTTGTCCCCCAAACATCGCTTGACAACCGATGCTGGTGTGTTTACGTCCCCGTAACTTAGCGATTCGGCAAAAGAGACCGATAGAATAAGTACTAGGCTCACAAAGAATAAGTCCTGGGATCGATATGCTCAACTAATGGCGGTGCTCCAGCATGGCCACGGTCAAATGACTGAAACAAGTAAGAGTAAATAAATAAAATGAAGGAAATTTATTGAATTATTACAACACCTGATAGGAAAGAGATTTATTTGTTTACTCTTCCCCCGGTAATTAGTGAGGGGAGTCTCTCTGTGACAGGCTCAGCTAATCATTCATTTTATGTTCAGCTGTTATTTCATGCCTAAACATGTAATCTTTCAAATATTTAATTTCTTGTTTCAGTTTTTGAAACTGCTGTAATCTTTCATAACAGGTTATTTATTTAGTTGTTTCACTTCTCCTCTTCCTCCTTCTCCTTCATCTATATCTTCCATTATTTCCTCCTTCTCCCCCAGCTTAACATCTCTCCTTTCTCCTCTTCATTTTTCTCTTTTATATCTTTTGTTTCTTCCTCCTCTTTCAACCACCTTAACCTTTTTCTTCTTCCATATCTTCTATTTCTTATATATATATATATATACACACGGTACAAGCAATTAAGATTCAAGTGAGTTCTGTTGAGTTCACATGAATATGGTACCTAACTTAGATGCACCAGAAATCTATATGGTGTTAACCATAAGATAATGCGGGGTGATTATAAATAAGAAAAAAGCAACAAGAATAGATCAATATTTTGGTACAATTGTTTCGTACGAAGGCATCTTTATTAAGGCTACAAATATTGCAGTAAATATAAGTGACCCATACTCATCAGCCGAAATATTTACTGCAATATTGTAGCCTTAATAAAGATGCCTTCGTACGAAACAATTGTACCGAAATATTGATCCATTCTTGTTGCTTTTTCCTTATATATATATATATATATATATATATATATATATATATATAATATAAATACAAAATGGTACAAGAACGCAAAACATTCAAATAGACGATACAAAAAACACGGACGGGTCATTCAAAGCCTTTAATCTTCAGTCAAGAACCGGATCATCCTCGCAATTACGGCTGATTAATCTTGAGATTGCTACAATTTGAAAAGTTCTTCGCTTTAAGAGTATCACAAAAGGCCTTCCAAGTTCTTTTACAGTGCTTAGAAAAACTGAAGGACTGAAGCAATAAGTATGTGAAACTGAGAGGGAATCACAAAAAGCCTTCCAAGTTCTTTTTACAGTGCTTAGAAAACTGAAGGACTGAAGCAATAAGTATGTGAAACTGAGAGGGAAATATCTTGAATATAATCATAATAAATTGATCCTCCTGTATTTTCTTTTACCCAAAGCCAGGAACTTTTCAATACCCCTTTGTATTTCTGCTTATCTTTGAGTATGATTCTTTGCTATATAAGGGCAGTGTTTTTAAATGGTTTTCATATTTTGTTATTCTTCATGTGATGAATATGATCTGTGAGAGATTATTATAATGTGCGTAACAAAATTTTTGGAGTATGATTAATTTGTTTTCTGTGCTAATTTCAATTATATGTAAACTTTGTTAATTTGACTTCAGATTTATGCTAGTTTATATGAGGCATTACATGAGCATGTGACTTTAATGTAGTTTGAATACTGAACCCTGTTATATGTTAAATTATCGTGCATTTTGGCTCATCGCTAAGCATATATGCATGCGCGCACATACACACACATCTATATGCAAATATTTATATATACACACATACTTTTTTACTCTGGGAACAAGGCCTGAAATTTTGGAGGAAAGGGCCAGTCAATTAGATTGATCTCAGTCCATAACTGGTACTTAATTTATTGACCCCGAAAGGATGAAAGGTGAAGTCGACCACAGCAGAATTTGAACTCAGAATGTAAAGACAGATGAATTATTAAGCATTTCACCTGGCATGCTAACATTTCTGCCACCTTTATATACACATACATACACACCTACAGATAACACATATGTACACATACAGACACACACATATATACACTTATAGCCAGATTACTGCTGTCTCCTTTTCCACCAAGGTCTCCAAACACTTCTTTCCTTCCAGTCAGTTCAACATGTGCAACTCTTTTACTTTTTTACATGCTTCAGTCATTTGACTGCAGCCATGCTGGAGCATCGCATTTTTTTAGTCGAGCAAATCGACCCCAGGACTTATTCTTCATAAGCCTAGTACTTATTCTATCAGTCTCTTTTGCCGAACCGTTAAGTTATGGGATGTAAACACACAAGCATTGGTTGTTAAGCGATGTTGGGGGGACATATACACACACATATATATATATATATATATACATACATATATACGACGGGCTTCTTTCAGTTTCCGTCTATCAAATTCACTCACAAGGCTATAGTAGAAGACACTTTGCCCAAGGTGCCACGCAGTGGGACTGAACCCGAAACCATCTGGTTGGTAAACAAGCTACTTACCACACAGCCACTCCTGCGCCTATTAACTGTTAATCCAGGCAACATTTCTATTCCGTCTCTTTTTTTTTCTTCTTTCTCCATCTGTTTTCCCTCCCCATTTCTTTCTGCAGAAGAGCATAGGTTCGAAATGTTGAAGAACCTTCCGCTTCTCTTGAGCGTCAAACTAATATACCTTGTTTGTTCCCTCACCTTTCTCTGTCTTTTGTTCTTTTTTACAATCTTGAGCCATATATATAAAAATTGCTTTAGTTCCAGACTCTCATCAAACAAGCAGATATATGGTTTAAAAAATTCCATCCATGACAATTCAACCTTTTTTAGACTTACCTTGGATTACATTACCCATGTCCTATCTTTTTCTTTCTATTTTAACCCTCTAGCATTCATGCTATTCTTCCAAATGCAAAGCTTATTTATTCACATTGTCTTGAATTGATTATGCAATATCAGGCGCAGGAGTGGCTGTGTGGTAAGTAGCTTGCTTACCAACCACATGATTCCAGGTTCAGTTCCACTGTATGGTGCCTTGGGCAAGTGTCTTCTACTATAGCCTCAGGCCGACCAAAGCCTTGTGAGTGGATTTGGTAGGCGGAAACTGAAAGAAGCCTGTCGTATGTATGTATGTGTATATATATATATATATCATCATCATCATCATCATCATCATCATCGTTTAACGTCCGTTCTCCATGCTAGCATGGGTTGGACGGTTCGACCGGGGATCTGGGAAGCCAGAAGGCTGCATATATATATATATATATGTGTGTGTGTGTGTGTGTGTGTGTGTTTGTCCCCCCAACATTCACTTGACAACCCATGCTTGTGTGATTATGTTCCTGTAACTTAGCGGTTCGGCAAAAGAGACCAATAAAATAATACTAAGCTTACAAAGAATAAGTCCTGGGGTCAATATGCTCGACTAAAGGCGGTGCTCCAGCATGGCCACAGTCAAATGACTGAAACAAGTAAAAGAGTATTTCCTAACCTTAGAGAGATTTCAATGATATGAATCTTAATTCTTAAAATGACATTACAGGGTGTGTACAAGAGGTCAGATCTGATTGGTTTAAAGATAAAACAGGTAGAATATTTTGGCTGGATATGGCCAGTTTAACCCTTTAGTGTTCGCATTATTCTTCCACAATTAATGCTTTTTCATCCTTATTGTTTTGAACTAATCCTGCATTATCTTGTAGCTTTGAGATTTTGATGAGGTAGCAGTTAATTTTTTAAATGATATTGTAGGGTTGGTGTGAGAGACTAGATCTGGCCAGTTTGAACATAAAACAGGCAGAATACTTTTGGCCGGATATGGCCGGTTTAAATGCTTAAAGGGTTAAATGCCAAACGGTCAAACAGCAGTGCTTTGATTTGAGGATTTGAGGGTATTTAGCTGCTATCTTTAGCAACCAGAACAACCACGTAAAGGCTCCCTCACAAACACTATATCTTATTATATAATGTAGCAGTTAATTTTTAAAATGATATTGTAGGGTTGGTGTGAGAGACCAGATCTAACCAGTTTGAACATAAAACAGGCAGAATACTTTTGGCCGGATATGGCCAGTTTAAATGCTTAAAGGGTTAAATGCCAAACGGTCAAACAGCAGTGCTTGCTTTGAGGATTTGAGGGTATTTGGTTGCTATCTTTAGCAACCAGAACAACCACATAAAGGCTCCCTCACAAACATTATATCTTATTATATAATGTAGCTCTCAGTGTTGGAATGGAATGCTTACACCAAATTCCCTACACTCCTGATATAACACATTCTACAAGCAGTTCAAATAAGGATGGAGGATTTGACTATATATGGGGGGGGGTAATGTTGAAATAGAGAAAGTAATCCAGGTTTAGTTACTGAAACATCATGAAATGTTTGTGTAGGGGAGAAATGTTTTGTGGCCACCACAATGATAAATAACAGACTGGCTGACCTGACTCATCTGTAATGTGTGGTGTGTCTGTGTGTGTGTGTGTCACCTTTATTGAGTAGTGTCAACAGAAATGACCTATATTGCCAGATGATGTCAGAGAGTAGTGTGTGTGTGTGTTAGAGAGGTGGGGGAGAGATTGGACAGGAGAGAGAGAGAGAGAGACAGAGAGATGAGGGAAGGAGAAGGAAAGGGGGTAGAGAGAGAGAGATGAGAGAAACGAGGAAGAAGAGGGTAAGAAGAAGGTGGAGGGGAGAGAGTGGGACAGAGAGGGAGGGAGAGAGAGAAGAGAGATGAGAAAGGAGAGGGAGAGGAGAGAAAGTGAAGAGGAAGTTGGGAGAGGGAGAGTGAGAGGGGAGAAGGAGGGAAGAGAGAGAATAGAAAGTGATGGATTGATAGGGAGCTGGGAAGAAGATAGAGGGGGGGTCAATAGAGAGAAGATAAAGAGAGGAGAGAGAGTAAATGAGAGAGAGAAGAGAGATGAGGGAAGGAGAAGGAAAGGGGGTAGAGAGAGAGATAATGAGAGAAACGAGGAAGAAGAGGGTAAGAAGAAGAGGGAGTGGGACAGAGAAGGAGAGAGAGAGATGAGAAAGGAGAGGGAGAGGAGAGAAAGTGGAGAGTGAGTTGGGGAGAGAGAGAGGAGAAAGTGATGGATTGATAGGGAGCTGGGAAGACAGTGAGGAGGGTCAATAGAGAGGAGAGAGAATAAATGAGAGAGAGAGAGAGATGAGGGAAGGAGAAAGAAAGGGGTAGAGAGAGATGAAAGAAACAAGGAAGAAGAGGGTAAGAGGGAGAGGAGAGGGGGAGAGGAGAGAGTGAGAGAAGAGAGATGAGAAAGGAGAGGGAGAGAGAGATGAGGGAAGGAGAAGGAAAGGGGTAGTGAGAGATGAAAGAAACAAGGAAGAAGAGGATAAGAGGGAGAGGAGAGAGTGAGAGAAGAGAGATGAGAAAAGAGAGGGAGAGGAGAGAGTGAGAGAAGAGAGATGAGAAAGGAGAGGGAGAGGAGAGAAAGTGGAGAGTGAGTTGGGGAGGGGAGAAGGAGGGAAGAGAGAGGAGAAAGAGATGGATTGATAGGGAGCTAGGAAGAAGATAGAGGGGGGTGGGTCAATAGAGAGGAGAGAGAGAGGGTGAGTAGAAAAGGAGAGAGAGAGAGAGAGAGAGAAAGTGAGAGAGAGTTGGCTGTAATGGTAGAACTTGGAAGTTTATACAATAAACTGAAACAATTAAGTTTCATTCTGTTGATATTAGAGAATGGTAAACAGTGTGTCTGACAAGGAGCAAAAGAAGTTGTTGAATCTGGTTTCTTACCGCAACCCCCCGCCCCTCAACCACCGTTACCTTTGCCAGCAGCAGTAGCAAAGTACCATTAGCTAGTGAAAGGAGCTTCTGCGTGGTGGTTGCTTGCCTTGCTTGAAATAGCAACTGAATCATGATAAGGATGACCGTTTCTCAAATGCTATTGCTGTATTCCTGCGTAATCCTGAAGACTAACTCCCATGCCAAGAAAACCAAGTGTTCTAATGCAATATTCCAACATAACCAACATAGAATCATTATTGTTTCAGGCAAAATGCTTAGCGGCATTTCGTCTGTCATTACATCCAGAGTTCAAATTCTGCCAAGGTTGACTTGGCCTTTCTTTCTTTCAGGGTTCATAAAATAAGTACCAGTGAAATACTGGGGTCGATGTAATTGTAACTTAGCATCTCAAGTGATGCTAAGTTACTTCAAATATTCTTTGAACGTGGCATGCCATGCCCCTTCTTAGGTTTCCCTCTCTTTCTTCAGACCTCTGATGGCACCTAATGTATAGCTAACTTGGGTATTTGTTCTTTTGACAGCAGAAAAACATGTCTTGCAAATCTCATAACTTCTTTCCTTCACAATCTCCTGTAAACTGCACAGACTGGCTGTTCTCAAGACTGCAGAGTTTGTGATTCTGTCCCTGTATTTCTTTACTGCCCACAAGGGGCTACACATAGAGGGGACAAACAAACAGATTAAGTCGATTATATCGACCCCAGTGCGTAACTGGTACTTATTTAATCGACCTGGAAAGGATGAAAGGCAAAGTCGACCTCGGCGGAATTTGAACTCAGAACGTAACGGCAGATGAAATACCTATTTCTTTACAACCCACAAGGGGCTAAACACAGAGGGAACAAACAAGGACAAATAAACGGATCAAGTCGATTATATCGACCCCAGTGCGTAACTGGTACTTACTTAATCGACCTGGAAAGGATGAAAGGCAAAGTCAACCTCGGCGGAATTTGAACTCAGAATGTATCGGCAGACAAAATACTGCTAAGCATTTTGCCCAGTGTGCTAACGTTTCTGCCAACTCATCACCTTCTGTCCCTGTAAGTGATCTTGAGTATTCTGTGTAGACACTATTGATGGAATGCATTCAACCTAGGACAGAACTAAGTAGTCATTTTCCAAATTCTTCCTGCATAGACTGCTGTGGCCAGAACAAAGCTCTGGTGCAGCAGGATCTTCATGAAGCTTGCAGAAACGTTAGCACATTGGGCGAAATGCTTAGCGGTATTTGTCTGCCATTATGTTCCGAGTTCAAATTCCTCCAAGTCGGCTTTGCCTTTCATTCCTGCAGGGTCAATAAATTAAGTACCAGTTATACACTGGGATCGATATAATCGACTTAATCCCTTTGACTGTCGTTTGTTTGTCCCCTCTCTGTGTAGCCCCTTGTGAGTAGTAAAGAAATAGGTATTTCGTCTACCATTATGTTCTGAGTTCAAATTCCACCAAGGTCGACTTTGCCTTTCATCCTTTCCGGGTCGATAAATTAAGTACCAGTTATGTACTGGTGTCGATATAATCGACTTAATCCGTTTGTTTGTCCTTGTTTGTCCCCTCTGTGTGTAGACCCTTGTGAGCAGTAAAGAAATAAGAAACGTTAGCATGCCAGGCGAAATGCTTAGTGGTATTTCGTCTGTCTTTACGTTTTGAGTTCAAATTCCGCTGAGGTCAACTTTGCCTTTCATCCTTTTGGGGTCGAGAAGTAAAGTACCAGTTGCGTACTGCGGTCGATCTAATCGACTCGCCTCCTCCCCCAAAAAAATTGGGCCTTGTGCCTAGAGTAGAAAAGACTAATCAAAATGCTGGTTCACATCTTGTTTGCTCCTCTGAACACTGCTGCAGCACACCTGATTCTGAAGTTGACATCTGTCTCAGAATCTCAGAATCCAGCTCTGCACCTGACCTCATGCCATAATTTAACCCAATGCACAAGCCTTAACTAGACTCTATTGTTAATGTGACAATGGTGCAATACTTGAACCATTTTAATATATTCTCTTAATTAATTAACCACATCAATGTCTGAATCTGTCTGTATTCTTTTAATAAAATACTTAACGCAAAATAAAATGTAATATTAATTTGATAAAATGGATTTCAAAATCATTTTTAGGTATACGTGTAAATCTTACCTCAAATTGTATATCCAAAACTGTGATCATGGGCCAGTTTTCAAGAAGTATTAAATTAATGTCAGCCTAGCAAATTGAGAATAATTAATACAAAATATTGCTTTCGTACATGATCATGGTTACACAACTTTAAATACTCTCTCTACATATATGTGTGTGTATGTGTATATATTGTCAAAAAGGTAATGTGAAAGAGCTAATGTCAAAGAGGTAATGTCAAAGAGGTAATGTCAAAGATGTAATGTCAAAGGGGTAATGTCAAAGAGCTAATGTCAAAGAGGTAATGCTAAAGAGGTACTGTGAAAGAGGTGATGTCAAAGGTGTAATGTCAAAGAGGAAATGCCAAAGTGAAATGTTGAAATGTGGTAATGTCAAGATGTAATCTCAATATGTGTTGTTAAGATTTGATGCCAAAATGTAATGTCAAGATATAACAGCAATAAATGATGTCAAGAATGCAATGTCAAGAAGTAATGTCAAGATGTAATATTGAGATGAGGTGTCAACATTTAATGTCATACACGTGTAATGTCAAAGGTGTATTTACTTACTGATGTGGTATTTCTCAGATAGCCTTTGAGACAATTCAATGAAATAGCAGTCACAGCAATCAGCCAAGAGTTTTGGAAGCTTGTGTTGTCGGCTGTGATGATATACTGATCCCAGACATACAGAAGAGTTTCCAGATTAAAGTAAACTAATGAGATTATCAAAATATTGAGGAAATAATAATAATAATTAAATGAATAAAAGAAAGACAATAAATTTACAGAAATAGCTAATAAAGTTATATCAGATATAATTGAAAATATTGTATGAAATATAATTGTATACAGTGACAAATTAGCAGGGCTATTAGAGCATTGGATAAAGTGCCTTGTGGTATTTGTTCTGGGTCTGTAAGGCGGCGAGCTGGCAGACATGTTAGCATGCCGGGCGAAATGTGTAGCCGTATTTCGTCTGCCATTATGTTCTGAGTTCAAATTCCGCCGAGGTCAACTTTGCTTTTCGTCCTTTCAGGGTCGATAAATTAAGTACCAGTTATGTACTGGGGTTGATGTAATCGACTTAATCCGTTTGTCCCCTCTGTGTTTAGCCCCTTGTGGGTAGTAAAGAAATAAGTATTTCATGTGTTTTTATGTTCTGAGTTCAAATTCCACCGAGGTCGACTTTGCCTTTCATCCTTTCGGGATCGATAAATTAAGTACCAGTTATGAACTGGGGTCAATGTAATCGACTTAATCTGTTTGTCTGTCCTTGTTTGTCCCCTCTATGTTTAGCCCCTTGTGGGTAATAAAGAAATAGGTATTTCGTCTGCCGTTACGTTCTGAGTTCAAATTCCGCCAAGGTCGACTTTGCCTTTCATCCTTTCAGGGTCGATAAATTAAGTACCAGTTACGCACTGGGATCGATGTAATCGACTTAATCCGTTTGTCTGTCCTTGTTTGTCCCCTCTATGTTTAGCCCCTTGTGGGTAGTAAAGAAATAGGTATTTGTTCTGGGTCTCTGCTCTCAAAGATCAAACTGCACCAACTTTACTTTTCTTTCTTTCAATGTTGGTAAATAAAGACTTGGTTTTGGGGGTTGTTCTTTCTCTCTATCCTTCTATCGCTTTCCTTCACTCTCTCTGTCTTTTTGGGAGGAATTTTCTGTGGTCATACCAAGTGAAGGGTGGGCTCTGTTAGGTCTGAATGTATATGTCCACGACAAACTGTATGTTGTTATTAGTGCCTCAAATTGAGAAACAGCAGAATAGCGTAAAAAGTTCTTTTCATGTAATAATGTGGTTGAACAGAATATGGAACTTCATGTAGGAGAGAGATAGAGGAATATATAGAAAAATAGATAGATAGATAGAGAGAGAGAGAGAGGGGGGGTGGAATTGGGGAAGAGTGAATGAAGGAATGATTGAATTGATAAGCTATGAAATAACTAGATAAGGGCTTTGAAAATTCAGTCCATATCCTGTTATCTGCTCTGCATGTTACCCTTGGCCAAAAGCACTTTACACTTTAATCATCCAGTAGATAACACAGGACTGTGTCAATGACTCAGTTCACTTCAGTACCATAGTTGGGGGGTCAGACTGTAGGGGGTCAGGGAATGGGTTAGAAAACCCAAAGGTTTCCCTAACAGGCTTACACCCTAGCCACACCACAGGCCCGCTTAGCTGTAAGAAGGTATCCCAGACTGCTACAAGTAATTGTGGTGATGAAAATTGTTAAGTGTTTTATTGGCTTACATCTAATGCATAAGCCCATCTGCATATATAGCCTTATTAGTAACCGCATTCATACTGGAAGATGGATTAAACCATATGATTTTTCTATGATTATTTGTGTTATTAAATCCTCATCATTAGATGTCAAATACAGAAAAAGATCTCTACCTCACCTTACATATAACATGAAATACTCTGAGAATCTAATTTTTCCTTACTAATTTCTAGTTAAAACCTTGTAATTATGACAGCTTTTACAAGTCAGAAACTGTGTTTTAATACTAATGTCTTTGGGGACCAAAGGTGGACAACGAAAAAGAGAAAGGGCTCTTTAGTCATGTTTGGGATGAGACAGCTTCTTTACTGTTGGTCTCTTGTTAAAATGCACCCAGTACATTCTGTAAAGGGGTTGGTGACAGGAAGAGCATCTAATCATAGAAGCCAGGCCAAAATGAAGGGTAAGAGTGAAACGTGGTCCTTGACAAGGTCAGCATTTTTCTAAATTAGAACTGGAAAGCAGCATTTTCTAAATAAGAACCAACTTGTGACTATCCATCCAATATGGAAAGTGTATGATGATGATGATGATAATTATTGTGGTGGTGATGATAACAATAGTGATGATGGTGTGATGATGATAATGATGATGACAACAACAATGATGATGGTGATGATGAGAGTAATGACGATAAGATGTCAAGATGTAATATCATCATCATCATCATTATCGTTTAATGTCCGCTTTCCATGCTAGCATGAGTTGGACGATTTTGACTGAGGACTGGCGAACCAGATGGCTGCACCAGGCTCCAATCTGATCTGGCAGAGTTTCTACAGCTGGATGCCCTTCCTAACGCCAACCACTCCGAGAGTGTAGTGTGTAATATGTACATGTAAAATTAAAAAAATATTTTTTCTTGCTGATTGATGTTTGTCGAGAATTTAGGGAGAAGAGTAAAAGAAAAATGAGGCAGAACTATGGTTTGAAACCGGATCTTAGAGATTTAATTTCATACGTGAGCCAATGCTCACCGAGATTTAAGTCCACCAGATTCATCAGTCTCCCTCCCTTCCATCAGTCTCTCAGAGAGACATCTTAAGGATGACTAAACACATTTCTCCCATCCTTTCTTTCACCAGAAATGCAACACTCTGGATTTCCCTTCTCATTCAGTGCTCCCTCCATTTTTTCTACAGACATTGACCTACAGGTAGACATATAACTTAGACATCGAGGAGAACATAATTCTCACCAGCCTGGGAGAGCAGGTAAAGGTCATGGGCACTCCATGGCCACCTTTCATTAACTTATATAAAAAAAAAACAACAACAAAGAAACAAACAGAATCATAAAAAAAAAGAAAAAAGAAAAGAAAAGAAAAGAAAAGAAAAGAAAAATGAGTAAAATTGTTGAAATTCTAAATTGTAAATATATTTAGAAACAGGTTATAAAATGACCTCAGTAATTGGTATGGAGTGTCATCACTGTTAATGTGAAAGAGAAGAGGAGGAAGAAGTGGAGGAGAAGAATGTATCACCATCATCATCATCATCATCATTGACACCAATGTTGTCATTGTTGTAATGATGATGATGATGATGATCATCATCATCATCATCATCAGCAACAGTAACTTTACCTGCCACTACTACCTTTGTCATCACGATCATCATCGACACCACTACCATCACGACTGCAATTTCCACTACCAATGTTGTCATTGTTGTAATGATGATGATGATGATGATGATGATCATCATCATCATCATCAGCAGCAGCAGTAACATTACCTGCCACTACTACCATTGTCATCATTGCCACCATGATCATCATCATTGCCATCACCATCACCATCACTACTACTTCTAGATTTTCTCCTTGGAATGTGACAGAAGCAGTTCTCTGCATGTTTTCAGTGTTTATAGCACCTGAGCATTTGCCACATACAAAAACTATCTTCCCAGTTAGCCTCTCTTTGATATTGCTGCACCTCTTATGTGTCCGTAGCTTACACTGGGTACATCTTATGGAGTTTCTACCTATGCCTTTTCTGCAGAAGAAGCAGGGCCGTCTACCCAAAGGGATTTGTGGTTTGTCTGCCTTCCTACTTATTGAGAATTTGGTTTTAGCTAGGTTGACTCTAAGGCCCTTCGATTCTAATCTTTGCTTCCACACCTGAAACTTTTTCCTCTAGTTCTGATAGTGACTCAGCAATTAGAGCAAAGTCATTAGCATAGAGGAGCTCCCAGGGGCATCCTTCTTGAATTCCTCTGTTATTGCCACCATAAAAATTTAATATAGCTATTTAAGTAACCAAATATATGGAAGCCCATCTGTAACAAATTTCACTCACAAGGTATTAGTCAAACCAAAGGTACAGAAGAAACTTGCCCAAGCTATTGTGTAGTGGGATCCAACCCAGAACCATGAGACAACATTGGTCGTGGAAACTGCAGTCGTGACGGTGGTGGAGTCAGTGATGATGATGATGCATTCTTCTCCTCCTCTTCTTCTTCCTCAGCTATTTCACATTAACAGTGATGACCCTCCATAGTAATTACATGTATCTACAGGTTTTATTATAAATAATAATAATAATAATAATAATAATAATAATAATGAAATTATTGTATACAGTGCTCAGGTGCACTGTATTTTTTTTTCTCTTACTCTAAATCTCATGCTTACCAACAAACATATTCTGGATGACCGGTTTCAGCAAAATAGACATCTTTTGAATGAATTCCCTGTCAATGTCGGATGTGATAGCAGCTGAAGATAAAGTAAAGAGCTTTAAATTTACATCTTATGGTGAAAGTTTATGGTCACTTAGTACTACTAAACTTAAAATACTCTTCTCTCCCCCTCTCTCACACACACAGACACACACACATTTGCTTTTTGGTTGAAATGGAAATTCAAGCCATGAAACAAATCTTGGTTTCAATTTCAAAAAAAAAAACCAAATCCTCTACAGCAAAGGTTCTCAACCCATTTTGGCCAAAGTCTCTCTTTTGACCCTTGGAGTCACAAATGCCCCCCCGCCCCAAAAATTTTTATTTTTCAATATACTACTTATTTTGATATTAGCAGATAATGAGTAAAACATAAAGGACGTTGTTTTACATACGTGCTTGTATGCATTCGGGTGTACAGATGTACAAATTGAAATGCAAAAAAAAAAAAAAAATAATGAATTGAAAGTTTTGGTAATTGTGTTTATTTCCATCATGCAACACTTATGAGATCAACGTGTTGTCTATCAAAAGAATGCTCTTTAGTACAAGAAAGCCCCTTTTGCTCAAAAACTACCCCCCACTCAAGCTCCAAATAGCATCCCCGAGAGGCTGTATGGCCCCCTTTGAGAACCTTTGCTCTACAGTATGTATTGAGCACTATCTCATTCATCTGACATAAACCAATGTATAAATTATATGGTATATTAGCAGAGGGAAACTGTGCTATGATCTTCAGTTGTCAATGACGGTGGCTGGAATGTTATTTACACTTCACAGATTAATATATACATATATATATATATATATATATATATATAGGCACAGGAGTGGCTGTGTGGTAAGTAGCTTGCTTACCAACCACATGGTTCTGGGTTCAGTCCGACTGCATGGTACCTTGGGCAAGTGTCTTCTACTACAGCCTCAGGCCAACCAAAGCCTTGTGAATGGATTTGGTAGACGGAAACTGAAAGAAGCCCGTCGTATATATGTATATATATATATATGTATGTGTGTGTATATGTTTGTGTGTCTGTGTTTGTCCCCGCCCCCAACATCGCTTGACAACCAATGCTGGTGTGTTTATGTCCCCGTAACTTAGCAGTTCGGCAAAAGAGACTGATAGACTAAGTACTAGGCTTCCAAAGAATAAATCCTGGGGTCGATTTGCTCAACTAAAGGCGGTGCTCCAGCATGGCCGCAGTCAAATGACTGAAACAAGTATAAAAGAGTAGAGTAAAAATAGTATGACACCCTTAGTCACATTTAGTTGATGACTATAATTCACCTTCATGCACACACACACACACACACACACACAGAGTTATTGATGAATTTATCTGAATTGGTCAGACCAATGTAAATTCTATGACTCATTTGTAAAGCATTAATTCTTTGGCAAAGGATCACATTCCAAACTGTGGAGTCTACTTCTGTTTTTCTCCTTACACTCTAAAATTAATTACTTTGTATTCCCGTTTTAATTGCATTTTGCTGAATTTTGTTTTCTTCTTGTTTTTGTTCCTTAATTTCTCTGGATGGCATTACCATAAACTGATACAGATCAGCCTCTTGATTATAGGCACAAAGCCCAAAATTTTTGGGGAGGGGGCCAGTTGATTAGATTGACTCCAGTACACAACTGGCACTTAATTTATTGACCCTGAAAGGAAGAAAGGCAAAGTCAACCTTGGTGGAATTTGAACTCAGAACATAAAGAACGTGGCACCTTGGACAAGTGTCTTCTACTATAGCCTTGGGCTGACTAAAGCCTTGTGAGTGGATTTGGTAGATGGTAGAGGGTCAAAATACTGGATTAATTCAATCCAGTATTTTTAGTCTAGAACAGGATTCTCAGTCAGAGTCCATATGGCCCTTGGGGTTCCCATATAAGATTTTGGTGTTAAAAATTTATGTTCATTAAATTGATTATATTTCCATAATGCACAAAATATTTTAACAATTTTTTAATGCTAATATTAAGTTACAAAAATATATGACTTTTTAAACATCAAATGGCTAGTGGGTTCCACCTGAGTAAAACAGGAATCAGAGGGGTCCGTAGGTAGAAAATGGTTGAAAAATACTGCTCTAGAATGACACAAAACATTCAAAAGTGACTGTAAACTCTTGGCCTGACAATTTCTAATAACCTCTCATTGTGGCCCTCACAAATATACAACCTTATCTACTATAGGCACAAAGCCCAAAATTTTTTGGGGGAGGGGGCCAGTTAATTAGATTGACTCCAGTACGCAAAAGGAGGAAAGGCAAAGTCAACCCCGGTGGAATTTGAACTCAGAATGTAAAGACAGACGAAATACTGCTAAGCATTTTGTCCAGCATGCTAACATTTCTGCCAGTTCGCAGCCTTCCTCACAGATATATATTTCTTTATTACCCACAAGGGGCTAAACATAGAGGGGACAAACAAGGACAGACAAAGGGACTGAGTCGATTACATCGACCCCAGTGCGTAACTGGTACTTTATTTATCGACCCCGGAAGGATGAAAGGCAAAGTCGACCTCGGTGGAATTTGAACTCAGAACGTAATAGCAGACGAAATACTGCTAAGCATTTTGCCCGGCATGCTAACGTTTCTGCCAGCTTGCCGCCTACCTCACAGATATATAACATTGCCAAACTTGCATCACAAGGACTAGAAATCCTCTTTAGAACCAGAAAGTGCTTTAGTTCTAAACATCTGTTGAGCTTTTAGCAATGTCAAGTTAGACCTACACTGAAGTACTGCTCACATATGTTGAATGGCGCTATGGCTAGATACTCCAACATCATCATCATCATCATCATCATTTAACATCCGCTTTCCATGCTAGCATGGGTTGGACGGTTTGACTGAGGACTGGCAAGCCACATGGCTGCACCAGGCTCTATTCTTGATCTGGCAGAGTTTCTACAGCTGGATGCCCTTCCTAATGCCAACCACCCCGAGAGTGTAGTGGGTGCTTTTACGTGCCACTCAGTCGGTACTGGCAACGACCTCGCTCGAATCTTTTACACATGCCAACGGCACAGGTGCCAGTAAGGCGATGCTGGTAACGATCCCGCTTGAATGGTGCCTCTTACACGCCACCGGTACGGAAGCCAGTTAGCCGCTCTGGCAACGATCACACTCGGATGGTGCTCTTAGTACCCTACTAGCATGGGGCACATATTAGACCAAATTCAAAGGAAGGCCCTTCAGCTGATTAGCACAGATTCAAAGAGGAACAGACTCAAACTTTTGACCCACTGGTGTATTCTTGCATCTTCCGTTGCTACAACAGTAATTTTTACTACTCTGAACCAGCAATACCTGGTCGAATATCTTCCTTGCTGAAGCTTTTCTTCCAACTGTTGCTCCTTTTCCAAGCACCCTTGCTCTGTTTTATCTCTCAGATCCCCAACTAAACACATTCTTTTATTCTTTTACTTGTTTCAATCATATGACTGTGGCCATGCTGGAGCACCACCTTAAAGGGTTTTTTTAGTCGAAGAAATCGACCCAAGGGCTTATTCTTTATAAGCCTAGTACTTATCCTATTGGTTACTTTTGCCAAACTGCTAGGTTACAGGGACATAAACACACCAACATCGGTTGTCAAGTAATGGTGGGGAGTACAAACACAGACACAAAGTCATGTGCACACACACACACACATGATGGGCTTCCTTCAGTTTCCATCTACCAAATCCACTCACAAGGCTTTGGTTGGCTCCAGGCTATAGTAAGAAGACACGTGCCCAAGTTGCCATGCAGTGGAACTGAACATAGAACCATGTGGTTGGGAAGCAAGTTTCTTACCATTACAAAAACGCTTGCACCTATTGTCCAATCCAGAGTATCAGCTCTCTGGAATGTCTTCTTCCAGCCTTTTTTTTTTCTTAAAGAACTCCTTAATGGTTGTTAAAGTTGAGCATGAATTACATCAGTGCCCCTCTTCCCTCAGTATGATGGACCCTACAATGGTCACATGCACTGCCTCCTCCTTCCTTCCCTGTCTAATTCAAACAATAGCATAGAATAAATAATCAAACGGTACCAGTTATGGCTGACCTGAGGCTCGTCCGGTATTTTTGTGTATTTAGAACAACATTATACAATATGCCCTTCCTTTTTTAAGATGGTGGCATATGACTTAAGGGAATTTGGCAGCTATTTCAAATGACTACACAGAGATCCCTCAACGGACAATAGTACGAAAATTATATTTAACAAGAGCACTCAGAGAGCACAAACTTCTGCCAAGGCAACACCAATGTCCTCTCAATGATTAGCTAGAGATGATTTTTTAAATACCCTAAATCCTTGAGTATAATCCGCATTTTTTTCCCAAAATTTGAAGGTCAAAATCCCTAGTGTGTACTATATATGAAGTTAAAAATGAAAATTATTTTCTAAGCAATGTCCGAGTCGCTATTTGCTGTCCGGCAATGTTTATTCAGACGCATTTTGTGATGTCGGGCGCGAAAATACCTTAAGCTAAGCCTGAAAGCAATGAAGTCATAAAAGAATCATCCATAATTTGCAGTAAGCAACATTTATTAAAATAAAAGTATTCAGAACACAGAATAACATGTAACAAAAACAATTTGCAAACATATTTACATTCCCATATAACAGTTAAGAACATCACCATTATTGTTTTACACATACACGGAAGTGTTTGTTCGACTAGGTGCTGCTGGCTTAATTACGCATGACTCAAGTCAGAGAAGGGGTGCGTATTATACACAAGGTTTAGGTTTTTCAGAAGTACAGCCCCCTAAAAATCCCCTGCATATTATACTCAAGGGCGGACTATACTCGAGGATTTACGATAAGAATATCTGAAATAAATTTGACTGCTCTCACAAATGAGAATACTAAAAATGAACCCAACCGCTCTCAAAAATTAAGTAAAAAAACAGGAAAAGTAATCCAGAATCCTTGTCCGGTATCAGATTGATCCCAAAATCTAATCAGTTTGTGCCAGTAATGAGGCCAAACATCCCTGAAAGTTTCATCCGAATCCACCCCGTGGTTCTTGAGATATCTTGTCTACGAACAAACAAACACGACTGAAAACAATACCTCTGCCTTCACTAAGATAGAGGTAATAAAACACGTAACATAAAATGACTGTGAGGAAAGGTGAACTCAGGCAATCAGGTAGGGTATTTCTCTGAAATAAACCCAAGATTTTCATAAAAGAGATAAATTTATTACATACCTTCTTCATGTACTCCACCACATTTTTGGGCAACCACTTGTTCTGCATTTGGGTATTTCTGCCTCAATGTTTGTATAACGTTTTTGGTAAAAGATTTTAAATCCTACAAATAAAATCATCATTTAATGTCTGTTTTCCCATGCTGGCATGGGTTGGAGGGTTTGATAGGAGCTGGTGATCTAGAGGACTGCACTAAACTCCAGTGTCTGCTTTGGCATGGTTTCTATGGCTGGATGTTTGTCCTAACCCCCAACAACTTTTGCAGAGTGGACTGGGTGCTTTTTCCATGGCACCAGCACCAGTGAGGTCGCCAAGTAATTTACAAAACAAGACCTCTCAACTGAAAGTGAAGTAGTATTAAGGGGAGTGAATTTATGGCACATGATGAAAGGTTAAAGTATGACAGAGGGACAGGAGCAGGTGTCTTACTGTAGCAGAGATTTTTAACCTAAAGAGAAAAAAATTGAAGCAAACTACTTAAGTAAAACATCAAATATATTTAATTAATGAACTGACAAGCTATGGGAAAGCACCTATATGGTGGCTTTCCTTGCTAGAAATAACAGTTAAATCGGATTTTTACCTTTTGACCTACAGATTTAAAAAACAGTTTTTTGTAACTAAACACTTTCAAACTTCGGACACTGGTAGAATGTGTCATATAAAACATCTTTTACGCTTAGCATTTTTGAGAAAAACTTATATTTATGAAATAATTTCACGTTAAAGTAGGCCTATTTTGGTCATTTCAACCAATCAATGGCGTGTATTCAGCTGGATAAAATTACTGCTGTTGCTTGTCAACAAGAACTTCCAGCGGTGTATTTTTTGTTTGTCACTGTTATTTATGACAACCCTAACCCTAAAACCGTAGCCCTAACACCCTAACCCTAATCCTAAAACCTTAAAGCTAAGACCAGTACAAACACACGAACGACGCCATAAATAACAGTGACGAACGAAATATATACCGCCGATAGTTGTTGTTGACAAACAACGGCAGTAATTTTATTCAGCTGAATACACGTCATTGATTGGTTGAAATTACCGAAATAGGACAACTTTAATGTGAAATAACTTCGTGAATATAAGTTTTTCCCCAAAATGTTAAGAGTAAAAGATGTTTTATATGACACATTCTACCAGTGTCTGAAGTTTGAAAGTGCTTAGTTACAAAAAATTATTTTTTAAATCTGTCGATCAAAAGCTAAAGATCAGTTAAATCTTTTCTATACCCCATCCTAGTGTTTTGTAGTTCTGGTTATTCAATTTGATTGGATGATCACCCCTGGGACACCTTTGGTCACGTGTATGCTTGATCAGCATTCACTTGGAACTAAACAGCAACGGTAACAGCGATGTTAATGAACTGTAAATATCGAATGAAGTTAAACAAGCATAGTAGCGCTCCAGCATGGCCAAAGCACACAGACTGAATTTAGTAAAACAATAAAAGTGTGAACGAGTAAAAGAAACATTTCTGTGAAAATACCTTGTCAGAATCTTGTACAAACATAGGAAGGTTCTTCTTGAATGAGCAATATTCTTCAATCAGAAGTGAAAGAACTTTGTCAGGGACTGGATTTGTACTGAAAATAGAAACACATCTGATGAAATTCCCCTAAAGGCCCTAAAGGACATGATGCATGCATTGGTTAGAGCCAGCTCCCTCAACCCTGGGTGAGAGCTGCTGCATGTACAGGTAAGTAACTCACCTTTACTAGACAAAACAAATAAACAGGCATATGAGTGGCTGTGTGGTAAGTAGCTTGTTTACCAACCACATGGTTCCAGGTTCAGTCCCACTTCGTGGCACCTTGGGCAAGTGTCTTCTACTATAGCCTCGGGTCGACCAAAGCCTTATGAGTGGATTTGGTAGACAGAAACTGAAAGAAGCCCATCGTATATATATGTGCGTGTGTATATATATATATTGGCATAGGAGTGGCTGTGTGGTAAGTACCTTGTTTACCAAACCACATGGTTCCAGGTTCAGTCACACTGCGTGGCACCTTGGGCAAGTGTCTTCTACTATAGCCTTGGGACGACCAAAGCCTTGTGAGTGAATTTGGTAGACGGAAACTGAAAGAAGCCTGTCGTATATATATGTGTATATATATGTGTGTGTATATGTTTGTGTGTCTGTGTTTGTCTCCCCAACATCGCTTGACAACCGATGCTTGTATGTTTACATCGCTATAACAGTTTGGCAAAAGAGACCAATAGAATAAGTACTGGGCTTACAAAGAATAAGTCCTGGGATCAATTTGCTCGACTAAAGGCGGTGCTCCAGCATGGCCACAGTCAAATGACTAAAACAAGTAAAAGAGTAAACAAACAAATAACTTACATTTGGATATGTTGCATAGCAACTAGAAGGAATGGTACAGTGATGAAATATTCCTTGGGATCCAGAGACACTGGTTGTTCTGCAACCAACAGGTAAAATGCTAGAATGCTTTTCATACAATAAAATGCACCTGTAAAAAATGAAAGAAATGGTGTGTCATGGCTGGAATGTCTTTGATTAAAGCTGTATTTAGTCAGAATTGATTCAGGGTTATACAACAACAACGATATCAGGATTAAGTACACTCAATGTAGGCTATGTCCACCATGGACTTCTTATATCTCTAGGATTGTGCACACCTGCCATTCATGCTTACACACACACACACAGATAGAATGGTCTTCATCTTAGGGAAAAAGACCCCAAAATGGTAAACAATCAGTGTTAAGTTAGTTCACATTTAAGGCACGTGGCTTAGTGGTTAGAGCATTTGGCTTGTAATCTTATGATCATGAGTTCGATTCTTGGTGACACATTGTGTCCTTGAGCAAGACACTTCATTTCACATAGCAGATCTTTTCGGTTTGAACGACAGTTTTTAAAAATAATTTCCACGTAACTAAACACTTTTAAACTTCGTATACTGGTGGAATGTGTTTATAAAGCATCTTTTCCTCTTGGCTTTCTTGAGAAAATTCTATAGTTTGCAAGATATTTGTTTTGTTTTTTTTCTTCAATTTCTGCAATTTCAACCAATCACTCACGTCTATTGAGGTAAAAAACATTCTGTCCCTCGTTTAAGAAACAGATTGGGTTTATTTACATTTCTGAAGAAAAAAAAGATACCCTTCCCCCACCCCTAACCCTAACCCTAAAACAGATTGAAATGCAATAGATCGATACTAGGGTCATAATTATGGGTGCCAATTTCATATGACACCGCTAGAAAAAACTGCCGTTCAAACTGAAAAGATCCCACATTGCTCCAGTGTACTCAGCTGGCAAAAGTGAGTTGTACCTGTAAATCAAAGGGCCACTTGCATGTTAATTTCACGAGCAGACTGTTCAATTGATCAGATGAACTAGAAGGTTCTAGGAACATTTGCTGTAAACATTTTTGCTACAGGAAAACTCGCCGTAAGAAACTTTGCCAGAGTGGCTGTGTGGTAAGTAGCTTGCTTACCAGCCACATGGTTCCGGGTTCAGTCCCACTGCATGGTACCTTGGGCAAGTGTCTTCTACTATAGCCTCTGGCCGACCAAAGCCTTGTGAGTGGATTTGGTAGACGGAAACTGACAGAGGCCTGTGGTATATATGTATATATATATATATATATATATATATATATATATATATATATATATAAATATGTATGTATGTATATGTGTGTGTTTGTGTGTCTGTGTTTCTCCCCCCAACATAACTTGACAACCGATGCTGGGTGTTTACGTCCCCCTCACTTAGCAGTTCGGCAAGAGAGACCGATAGAATAAGTACTAGGCTTACAAAGAATAAGTCCTGCTCGACTAAAGGCAGTGCTCTAGCATGGCTACAGTCAAATGACTGAAACAAATGAAAGAATAGAAGAATATAGGAAATTTTGCTGTAAGATAATTTCGCTGTAAATTCTGAAGATATGGCAGGTAGTGTGATTTACAGAAATTGCAGTACTGAAAAAAAATTGATTTTTATATTCTTTTTTATTCCTTTGTTTCAGTTATTTGACTGTGGCCATGCTAGAGCACTACCTTTAGTTGAACAAATCGACCCCAGGACTTATTTTTCGTAAGCCTAGTACTTATTCTATTGGTCTGTTTTGCTGAACCACTAATTTGATGAGAGCACCGCATGACTAGCATCCATGCTAGTGGAGTGCTAAGAGCACCATCCGAGTGTGATCGTTGCCAGGGCAGCTGACTGGCTCCCGTGCTAGTGGCACGTAAAAAGCACCATTCGAGCGTGATTGTTACTAGCGTCACCCTACTGGCACTTGTGCTGGTGGCATGTGAAAAACAATATTCTAGTGAGGTCGTTGCCAGTGCCGCTGGACTGGCTTGTGTAGGTGGCACGTAAAAACCACTATTTGAGTGTGGCCGTTGCCAGTACCGCCTGACTGGCCCTCCTGCCGGTGACATGTAAAAGCACCCACTACACCCTCGGAGTGGTTGTCGTTAGGAAGGGCATCCAGTTGTAGAATCTCTGCGAGATCAGATTGGAGCCTGGTGCAGCCATCTGGCTCGCCAGTCCTCAGTCAAATCGTCCAACCCATGCCAGCATGGAAAGCAGATGTTAAACGATGATGATGATGATGATATATATATATATATATATATATATATATAATGTGTGTTTTATAATTCTGTTTCAGATTTAACTGTTTTTTTTCTGTTATCTTTTTGTTCTTTGCAAACGTTATATTTATATTGTACTAGTGATACGGAAAATTAAATTAAAATAAAAACATTACAATTTTTATCTCAATAATTGCTATAACACCACGTTTCTAGTGAAAACCCTACCAGCAATGAGTTCGCCTTGTTTTGGATGGTCCATTTCAGTATTAATTAATTCTTCCATTCTTCTCCTCGATTTCTCTTATTTGTGCTGTTTCCCCTTGTCGCCTTTGCGATGCTGTTGTTCTTAGATATTCTCTCCTCCCTGCTGCTTGCTATTCTGTTTCATCTTGGCGAGGGAGTTGATGACCTTTGCTGCACAGCTAATGTCGGATGTAGAAAGAGTACGGCTCTCGTCCGAGTCCATGATAAAGATTGTACCACCTTCCTCTTTCACCAAAGAAAAGAAGGTAGTTTTTTTTTCTGTATAGTAACCATACTGAAAGATGTATGGAAGACGCGAGTGAAAGGGATTGCGACAGGCCAATTCATCTCCGGATGTGGGCTGGTGAATTACTTCGCAGTCCATCTTTCCAGCAAGATCCGTCTGTTGCAAAGAGTTTTCGGAAAAAGATGGATGGAAGTTGAAAGGAAGTTGAGTATACAAGGTGCCGTGCGAGCAAGGTCGGTCCACGTGCAAGGGAACGGAAAATAATTACCAGAAAGGAAAGCGACCGGCGGGTTAGTCCACTAACCTGAATATAATCCGAATATAACAGGAGATAACTATCATTTATATTTTTAAACTCAAATCATTCGTCTGCATAATCATAAACACATAGGCTTTGAAATCATGTAACGAGTGTTTGATCCCTTGTCAGTCTGTCCCCTCTATGTATCCTTTTTATAAGGTAATGAAGAAAAACTGTTTCATCTGGGCGCTTTTGTGTTGCTCTCTTTCTCTTTTGTGCAATTATGTGCACCATTTCATTTTGACGCGTCTAGCACTCGTCTCTCTTGTCTCACTTCTTGTGATTGATTCAATAACCTTAATGTACTGTTTAATCTTCTTGCGTCCAATTCTTCCTGAGTAAGACCGGCTGTTCTTCGCCTTTACCTCTCTCTGGCTAACCGTCACCCTCTGTCTGATTCATTCCCCATAGCAGGAGGATGAATATATTTAATACAACGGAACATAGACTTCAAATCCAATGCGTATATTTGTGTGTGTGTACGTTAGTTTGTTTATATTTCTATACGTAACCACACAAAGTCCAAAATTACACAGGCTTACATTAACGGCATACATACAGAGACTTATTTTCTTTTCCAGCGATGTCTACACGTTCTCTATCTCTGTCTCTCACACTCTGAAATGGAAAAAGATCTTGAAGACAAACTTCACCGCCTTGGCACAATTCTTCATTCATAAATCTTTACAAACATCACTGTATCAGCAAGAATTTGTAAATATTTATAATCACCTTCCTTTTATATTAAGCTTTATTTAAACAGTACAATATTATCAAGCTTTCTTTCAATAGACAATATCTTAATTTTATGACTTAAAAATTACTACTTATTTACTTATCTTATATTCTATTAACTTTGCAACTTTTTAAGCAGAAAAATCTTCCAGAACAGTCAATCATCCATAGAGATACTTGCTTATCTTATATATTGTTGTGTCTGGGGAGAGTCATTTTCTTTTTGTGCCTTATAATTTAACACACTCACCGGTAAAATTTCCACCCATTTCTTAATTTGGATCTTCCTAAAACTTTCGTTGCATCTTGTAACCTTTTCAAATAGTCTTGACTCCATATATTGTTATTAATGTTTACCAGAAAAAGAAATCAGCATTCATTGAATAAGAATGTTGTAGAGAGAGAGTGAGAGAAATAGAGAGAGAGAGAGTGTGCGTATTCGTGTGGCTGTAGATAGATAGATAGATAGACGGAGACTGAGTGAAAGACAGAGAGAGCATTCATCAATAAAGTGAGAAGGTTTTTGTTGAGAGAGAGAGGGCGGGATGCGCTGTTTGATACTACTTCCTCTCTCATTGTTATTACCATTTTGTTTCATCTTTTTACTCTTACTGACACGGCTACTTCCTTATTGTGTGATTTTGGACAAACTTACAAACAAGCTCGTTATTATAATAGATTCCTTTTTTATTTAAGCAGAATTTTTTTCGTTTTGAAAACATCATAATCTTTTAGATTGTTTAATTTTGCCTCCTCCTCCCCGTATCTTTGCCATGTTCTTTCCTGCACTCTTTTGGTCGAGCAAGACATTTTTTTGGTGAAATTGTCTTGTGGCAAAATTTCCTATGCAGTGAACTTTCTTACGGCAAAATTTCGTATGCGGCGAACTTTCCTATGGCCTAAAATCCTGAGGTGAATTTTCCTGTGGTAAACTTTCCGGATACGCAACTGGAACACCCGTTGTTATAACTGACGGCATGTCTGTTATTTTATCTCTGACCCACCATTCAACAGTGCTTCATCCTCCTCATAACTCGCAGCCCCATCAACCTTTGCTCCTTAGATTTTTTCCCTGACTCCATGCAACTCCGACCTCGACTCATTCATCATACACATTTCTCTTCCTTTTCCAGCCCTAATTGCATATCGCCCACCGAATCTTGTACTAACCACTTAAAACCTAACCCTTTCTTCTCAGGATTTCATCCCTCATGTGGTAACAAAATTTGCTTCCCAACCACATGGTTCTGGATTCAGTCTCACTGAGTGGAACCATGAGCAAATGTCTTCTACTGTAACTCTGGACTGACCAAAGCCTTAAGGGTTGATTTGATAGATGGAAACTGAAAAAAGCCCAAAGTATCTGTGTGTGTGTGTGTGTGTACACATATCTATTATATAAAATCCGTTCTGTCTGTGTGTGTGTCTTCTAGGATCTCGGGTATCCTCCATCCGATTACGCTCAAATTTGATATGTAGATACAGACGGTATCAGGGCGTGTATAAGTCTTGAAAAAATTACAAAAATCGATTCCAGGTGAGAATGCAATTGACAAAGCCGTTTTTATCTTGCTTTTCTTCCGTCAACCTGTACATAACTGCACCTATTTTTTTTTGTTGTTTTTATACTGCTTAAAGGCACGTTTTCTTTCCTGGCAAGCTTTTCTCAAGAAAGCCAAGAGAAAAAGATGTTTTATGTAACACATTCTACCAGTATACGAAGTTTAAAATTTTTTAGTTACATAGAAATTATTTTAAAAATCTGCCGGTCAAAGTGAAAAGATCCAAGCTTACTATTTAAACCATGTTTGTGTTCTCCCTGTCAACAGCCTTATCATTACTGGTACTTTAAACTCTTCGGTTGCATATTTGTGTGAATAAAATCGTTTTTCTTTGGAATAGAAGAAAAGTCTATCTTTATTTCTTCTTTTGCTGGTGTCTCAAATTTAGGTTAAATCAGTGTTTCTCAAAGGGGAAGCCTATGGGACGGTCGGACAAGATGTTTTGAGAAAATTTGGTTGAGATGTTTGACAACTCAGCACCGTCCATTGGACGGGGAGCGTTTTGCTCGTACATACATATATATGTTGGTATGTATATATGTGTATGCGTGAATATGTTGTCTTTCCTTGTCTTGACAATAAGCAAAGTTATAAATGGGTGTCACTGTCTTATAAGTAGTTTCGTTCTGAAAGTACAAGTTTGGCCATAGCAAAAATATTACTCAGTAATAAGAACAACAGCAGCCGTCCAAGAATTTGGACCTGGAGATCTCCATTTCCAGCGACTTCGAGGGCTACCTCCCAGTGGTGTCGGGCGTCAACGAAGAGCCCTCGACTACAACAAGACGACCCAGGTTTTTTTTTCCAAGGTCTGGGGTCTCCCGCCCCTAAGCCCTAGACCATCACCTAATCACCCTTACCCGTCTTGTTGCTCAACAACAACAAAACAACAACAGCAGCAGCAGTAGTAGCAGCAGCAGCAGCAAAAACAACGGTAGTAAAACAACAACAACTGCAACAAAAAGAACAACTTACCCTCAGAACCATTTAATCCTTGCAGGTTTATTCTTCTAATAAATTTTCTGCAGTTTTCTGATATTTCTGGATTGAATAGCTTTCGTTTATCTGGATCATCCTTACATTGGGCCAGAAACTTGTGAGAAACTGCAAGAAACAGAGAAGAGTTTGATTTATCATCGATGTCTCATCAATGTCTCATTGAATCTTTATAGATTGTCTTTCTATTGATATTTGGTTAATATCTAGATCCGCGCCCGGTGGGAAAAATGAAAACGAAAGTGTGTAACAGTTGTAATGCACCGTATATTAACCCTTTAGTGTTTAAACTGGCCATATCTGGCCCAGATATTCTACATTGTTTTATATTCAAACTGGTGATATCTAGCCTCTCACACCTAACCTACATTGACATTCTAAAAATAAACAATCACGTCATTGAAACCTCAAAGCTATAAGATAATGCATGATTAATTAAAAACAATTTGAGTGAAAAGGTATTACATTTAACAGAGTAATCTGAACACTAAAGGGTTAAAGGAATATGAGGGAAAAAATTTGTTGAATATATATTGCATTAGAAGTATTAGACGATTTCTGTTTCATTCCTGTGACCCTGGGTGTTGAGGCTTAGCGCTCGGATTCTGTACGGTTGATCGTGTGAATTTTCCGAGCCCGGCACCGGTGGTCAGCGCGCATTTTTTTCCTCATATTCCTTTAATATACGGTGCATTACAGCTGTTACACATTTTCGTTTCCATTTTTCCCACCGGGTCCGGATCTAGATATGATCAGGATTGTGAGCATAAAAGGAGTCAGGAAAGACTAATTTTTACTGGCATCAAGTCATATAATTTGTAACAATGAAATCAAATCAAGTAATGATATCCTGAAAGCATTTAATGTGTACGATTCAGGTCCTGTATAGTATATAATATAAATGCATTTTGAATGTTGTCGTCCTAACAGTTTCTCAGACAAGCGAAGGATAGAAACAAATACGACAAGCTGAGAGAGAAATTATTGAATACAGAAATGCATTCCATACAACACTGCGCCGCCAGACACAAGGGCCTAGGTTTGATTCCATTTGGCTTTGATTAGACCAGTGGTTTGCAACGGCGGTCACTAAAGATTTCGTTAAAGTTTATCTGCAGTAAATTGGTTACAGTAACCCCTCGCCATATCGCGGTTCACCTATCGTCTACTCAGTACATTGTAGTTTTTTCTGGCTAGTATATGTAAATTTATATCGTAGACTCCTTAGTATATCTGGGTTTCTGCGGCCGATAGGTATTTATATTTTTTTTAGATTTTAATTATTTCTACGATAAAATAAGCATTTTCACACCTAAAAATTAATAAATAAGAATATAGTACTGCACTGTATAACACTGAAACGAGCTTAGCGTGAGTAAATATCTGTTCTTGTACTTTCGGGGTACAAGAAAGCAATCACTCACTAGCCGTTGCTTTAATAATCCAAAATCTCTGCCCGTCAGAAACAACAAGACGCAGACGTAAAATATACATATAACTACTTTATTCTCTTTCTTGGTAAACAATAACAATAAGTGTGTTATCTGATGTCCTTGATTCTGGGCGCGCAAGGCTGAAAGTTAATAGATTGTAATATTTACAATCTTCAGCCCAAAAACAGAAAGGGATCAAGATGGTGTCGAACAGGGAAGTTGAATGTGGTCGGCAACAATTTGGTTAAAGGTATTCGGCCGACTGCTGCTAGAATCAAACCCTGACGGAGAGAGAATATATGCGTGACCGCCGCCTTCAATCGCTGGGTCCCAAGTCGCCGCTTGCTGCTGCTAGTGGTCAAACGTTCTACGACCCCCTTGCCTCGCTAACTACCACGATAGGCAAGCGGGTCGTGCTTCCGGTGGTTCGCGCATGCGCGAGAGGGCCCTTCCTCTCACTTGGTGAAGGCACCAACACGCGCGAAATACAAATGGACGGTGCGCGAGCGCGCGCCGTTGTAGGATCACTACAACACGTTAATTAAAATATATCAAAAGAAAATACGTAGTGTACCATATTTTATAAACAAAGAATTGCGAAGAATTTTATAAACAAAGAATTACACAAATTTGGAAAACGAAACCTGGGAAGCGAGTGTGTGGTGTTGTTTTGCATTTATAATAAAATAAATATATACAAATTATAAAAATGATAAAACATATGTACAGTACAATACTGTTTCTACTTTGTGGATTTTCACTTATCACGGGAGGTTTTGGAAAGTAACACCCGCGATAGTGGAGGGATTACTGTCTATTTCTATAATGCACAAAATATTTGGATGATTTTTGTTATACAATTCCTAATAACATTTAATTAGCCATTGCAAGACCAATAACCCAATGTAGAACTCAATATACATATATTTCAGAATAAAGAGCGAGAACAAAGAAAATATATGATTATCTTATGAACTTTATTATCTTCCAGCTAATGAAGCAAGGCTTTGCTTATGAGCATAAAAGGAGTCAGGAAAGACTCGTTTGTACTGGCATTAAGTCATAAGATTTGTAACAATGAAATCAAATCAAGTAATGATATTCTGAAAGCATTTAATTTGTACGCTTCAGATCCTGTATAATATTTCAAATTTTTACCACAAGGGCAGCTTGCGGGAGGGGTCTAGTCAATTACATCGATCCCAGTGCGTAACTGGTTCTTATTTAATCGACCCTGAAAGGATGAAAGGCAAAGTCGACCTTCGCAGAATTTGAACTCAGAATGTAGCGATGGGCGAAATACCTATTTCTTTACTGTCCAAAAGGGGCTAAACACAGAGGGGACAAACAAGGACCGACAAAGGGATTAAGTCGATTATATCGACCCCAGTGCGTAACTGGTACTTATTTAATTGACCCCGAAAGGATGAAAGGCAAAGTCGACCTCGGCGGAATTTGAACTCAGAATGTAGCGGCAGACGAAATACCGCAACGCATTTCGCCCGGCGCGCTAACGCTTCTGTCAGCTTACCGTTTTAATAATAATAATAAAAATAATAAAAATAATAATAATAATAATAATAATAATAATAATAATAATAATAAAAATAATAATAATAATAATAATAAATTACCGTTTGCATCTGCTAAGAAAGTCTTCCAGATTAAGTGACGTAGGTGTTTTGGTAGAGGACAGTTAAAGAAAATGGTCAATTTAGACCTGAGGAAGGGCCAGCGGTGAAGTAGGTATTCTATACCTTCATAGGTTTGTTGAATAATCCCTTGAGGTTTGGTGTGAGGTCGATGAGAATGAGAGATGGCTGAAGTGTGAAGATGGTGATTGACCAGACTGGTTACTTTGTCGTGTATTGATCTGTAATCTGTACCTAGATAAAGAGATAAGGACAGATGTATGGTGGTTCCAAAGTTTGGCACAAGGCTTGTCATTTTTTTTTGCAGGGTGGGGGTAAATCGATTATGTCGACCCCCAGTGCTCAACTGGTTCTTATTTTATTGATTTCGAAAGGACAAAATGCAAAGTCGACCCCAGTGGAATTTGAACTCAGAACGTAAAGACAGACGAAATGCTGCTAAGCATTTTGCCTGGTGTGTTAATGATTCTGCCAGCTCGCCACTTCAGGACAGATGTATATTCATTTCTACTTTAGGCACAAGGCCTGAAATTTTGGGGGAGGGGGCCAGTCGATTACATCAATTCCAGTATGCAACTGGTACTTAATTTATCGACCCCGGAAGGCTGAAAGGCAAAGTTGACCTCGGCGGCATTTGAACTCAGAACGTACACACACACACACACGCACACACACATTCACACATGCACACAAACACGCACGCACAGAAGAATTCATCACGTCACGAATACAGCTTTATATTGAAATAAAAGAGGATAGAATATAATTTCTAAAATATACCTTTCTTCTGTTGTCGTTGGACGAGACAATAAAGAAGACTGGAAACGATGTCTAACACGTCTACTCGCAAGTGTTTACTTTGAGCCAGGCACAAAATATAATTTACAAAGGGAAGTCACTCTCAGTTTTATTATCACAGCTTTGATATAATTCTGTCGTTCTCCTTAAAATAATCCTTTCTATTACAGGCACAAGGTCTGAAGCTTGGGAGGAGGGGGAATAGTCGATTACGTCGACCCCAGTACTCATCTGATACTTAATTTATTGAGACCCCCAAAAGGATGAAAGGCAACGTCGACCTCGGCGGAATTTGTACTCAGAATGTAACGACGGGCGAAATACCTATTTCTTTACTACCCACAAGGGGATAAACACAGAGAGGACAGACAAACAAGGACAGACAACCGGATTTAAGTCGATTATATCGACCCCAGTGCGTAACTGGTACTTATTTAATCGACCCCGAAAGGATCAAAGGCAAAGTCAACCTCGGCGGAATTTGAACTCAGAACGTAACGGCTGACGAAATACGGCTACGCATTTCGCCCGGCGTGCTAACGTTTCTGCCAGCTCGCCGCCTTGTTCTACAGGGTGGTCTGAAAGTCTTGTTACCCCCTACCAGAAAGTAATAAGAACAATAGAAGAACAAGTAATTCAGCAATCCAAAGCACGAATTGGATTTAATTTATTCGCTTTCATCGACGCTAACACACATCGAGAAGTTCTGTATGAACGCCATCATTTTCGTAGCACAAAATGATGCGGCGCCATGTCCTGTGTGATATTTTTCGAAGTTGTGCTTTGGTGATTGTTGCAAAGGCTCTCTCCGAACGGCGTCCTTCAACTGATGGGTATTCTTGTATCGTCTATGTGAAACTCTCTCCCTGATAATACCCTGTACGTATTCAAAGCATTGAATACCGTAACTGTCTGCCGTAAATCATCATCATTCTTTGGCTCGTATTCTACACACTAGCCTATTCCAATGTTAATGTTCCGCATCATACTATCCTGGGTACTGGAATGGAGTGTAGAGTCCATTATTGAGCCCTGAATTTGGTTTCCTGTCGTACTTTACACTGTCTACTTCTCTCTCTGTCTCTCCCCCCTCTCTCTCTCACACACACATATACGTATCGTGTTTTGCTTAGAAGCAATGAATGGAACCAGAAGTTTCGATTCGAACCATATAGAATAAACTACTCCAAATCCTTAATAGAGTATCCGCATAAAAGGAGTCAGGAGAGACTAGTTTGTACAGGCATCAAGTCATATCATTTGTAACAATGAAATCAAATCAAGTAATGATATTCTGAAAGCATTTAATATGTACGCTTCAGATCCTATAAAATATATAATATAAATGTATTTAGAAATGTACTAACTGAAGAAGATATTGCATAAGAGGATGTATTTTCTATTACATATTATGCAAAACCCGAAACGTACGTATTAAATACTTTCAAAATATCATTACTTGGTTTGAATTCATTATTACAAATGACATAATGCAGCGAGCTGGCTGAATTGGTAGCACGCCGAGCGAAATGCTTAGCGGCATTTCGTCCGTCTTTACGTTCTGAGTTCAAATTCTGCTGAGGTCGACTTTGCCTTTCATCCTTTCGGGATCGATGAAATAAGTACTAGTTAAGCACTGGGGTCGATGTAATCGACTTAATCCCTTCCCTCATATTTGAGGCCGTGTGCTTCCAGCAGAAAGGGTTATCACAAATGACATACATAGATATGCCTCTGTGTGTGTGTGTGTGTGTATGTGTGTGTGTGTGTGTGTGTGTGTGTGTGTGTGTGTGTGTGTGTGTGTGTGTGTGTGTGTATGTGTGTGTGTCTGTGATTGTGTCCATAGTATGGTGAATGGTTATGAAGTTCCCTTCACATCCCTGAATTTCTGGGTTCAATCCTATTGCATGAAATCTTGGGCATACGTCATTCTCTATAGCCTCATTGCCTTGTAAACGAAATTGGATTGACGGTAGAAGTCTGTTGTGTGGATTGTAACTGTAATTGAAAATGTACAGCCTATCATGCATACTGTGCCATGCTGATTCAGCAGGAGGATTGTGCACGTATGTGGAGGGTCTATAGGTTGCATGTGTCTGTGGGGAGTCCAGCTACTTACACCTTTGTCAGGAGCAGATAATTAAGCTGATCAAACAACTGATTACTCGTCGTTGAAACAATAGAAATCCACACACACACACACGGAGACATGTACCATTTCAGCCCGATAAATTCACTCGCAAGGCATTGGTCGGTCAGGGATGAATTAGAAGACATGTCCACATCGCCACATCATGGGACAGAACATGAAAGCACATAACTGCAAAGCATAAACACACACACATACACACACACACACACACACACACACACACACACACACACACACACACACACACACGCACACACTGTATGTTTGTATAAAGACACCTAGCAACCAATACATTTGAACAAATGTACAGTGGTTTCAAACTTTGGCTCAAGGTGAGCAAATATAGAGAGAAGGTGTTAGTCAATCAGAGCTCAGCCGATATCTTTTTTTTTTATCGATCCTGAAAGAATGAAAGGCGAAGTCGACCTTGGAAGCATTTGAACTGAGAAAGTAAAGCGAAATTAAATGCTGTTACGCATTTTGCCCGACGAGCAAAAGATCCAGTCAGCTCATTAATTTACACGTGCAACCTGAAATCCTAGCTAGAGGGAGACACAGTAATCCGTCGTCATATCGCGGTTCACTTATCGCGGTTTATTATTTAAGCTTGTGTCGATTCCTACGTGGTGTTGTTTTGCTTTTATAATAAAATAAATATATACAAATTAGAAAAAAAAAATACAGTACTCTTTCTACTTCGCGGATTTACACCCACCACAGGGCTTTTGGGATCGTAACGCCCGCGATATTCGAGGGATTGCTATAGTTGGTTACAGTGACTTGTACTTAAATTAATCAACCTAGGAAGATTGAAAAGGAAAGCTGCCCCACCCTCTCGGCGGATTTCGAACTGAGAACGTATAAATAATTTTAAAAAATCCACTAAGCATTTCGTCCAGCGAGCGAACGATTTTACCACTACGCTGTCTTCCTTTACACGTCTCACAATTAAATACAAATACCATTTTCTGTGGCTCTCATTGCTGTGTCCACGAAATGAATTCTGCTGGTCTGGCTCAGATCAGTAAAGAATGGTACATGGCTGTCTTCCAACTGTTGTCTTATGGCATCGTTTAATGTCAAAATGTATTGTTTCCATTCCTGGGTAAATAGAACAAAAAAAAAAAAAGAATAACTTTAGTAATAAACATTTTTTTTCAAAGAATTTTAGTGAAACAACAAGCAATTCAACATTCTCTTCTCATATTTTATCTAAGATAATGAATAACAAGGGAAATATGAAAGGGATTGGACTTATGACTGTATGTTTGACAACAAAATAAGGGTACTTTTTGGTTATGTCACCCCATTAAAAAATACTATTAAAATTGGGTTATTTCTCCACTGAAAGATTGAGCTTACGTGGCGACAAGAGATTGGATTAAAAGGGTGAGATCCTTTTGATTCAATCCTTCAACACATTGTTGATGTTTGCCCCCCTCAATAGGAATGGTATGATTTGTTATAAAAATGTTATCAGATTCAATAAGACATTTAATTTTTTCGGTTTTCACGTTTATTAATTTTTTTCATTTATTTTGTTGGGGGAGATAACCCCAATTTTTTTTAATGGAGATGAGATAACCAAAAGGTACCACAATAAGGACATTGTCTTTTATATATTATCTTTTATTTATTTCAGTCACTGGACGGTGGCCATGCTGGAGCACATCCTTGTAGGGCTTACTTAAACAAATGGACCTCAGTACTAGTGTTTTTTTTAAAAAACAAAACCTGGTGCTTATTCCATCGGTCTTCTTTTGCCGAACCGCTATGTCACGGAGGCGTATAGAAACCAACACTAATTGTCAAGGTGAGGAAGGGAAATAAACATAAAGACACACACACACACACACACACACACACACACACACACACACACACATACGTATGAGGGGCTTCCATAAAGTTTCCGCCAACCAAATTCCCTCTCAAAGTATTGGTCGGCTCGGGGAAATAGTTGAAGGTACTTGTCTAAGGTGCTACGCAGTGGTACTAAAGCCAAAACCACGCGAACCAGCTATACTTGCTTTATTTTTTATTATTTTATTTTATATTGTTTTGATAAAATTTAATTTACAATGTCGGAGTTGCCTCCCCTGATTTTAGTCGCCAAAATTAATAATTTAAATTAATTAATGATTCTATCTCTTCACCACAAGTATTAATATTAATTAAAATTTCTCGGAACCTTATGTTTTATTAAAACCGACATTTCAATTAAGACCAATTGTATATAACCTACAATGATTTAGGTGTTTCTTATCAAACGACTGTTACAAGTTGACAGGTGATAATTGATGGCGTTTCTGAAACGGCAGAAATCTACTTGAAACTCTCTTCAAGTCTCAGCTTGTCCCAAACAACCAGCATTGGCTTTTGTATTCTGTCACACTCTCTGGCCCCGAGACGGTTGACACATTTCATTTGCATTGTGAGAAACAACAGAATGTAAATATGTTGTACAGGGTGTTCAAATAGTCTCTCCGCAGTAAGTGTTTTATTGCAAAAATCACAAAATATAAGACTACAAAATCACTGCGGTGAGACTTTTTGAACACCCTGTATTTGTTTTGTCCTTTGGCCCTAAGACGTCTAACCGCAGTTAAAAGTGATATTAGACTTTAGAAGACTTTACAAAACTTTATAAGAGATATTGAAAGTGCCGTCCTTCATTTTCAGTACATAAGTTGACTCTTCTACACGTTTTGAAATACAACTTGGAGAGTCAGGGTGAAAAAATTCACTGCGGTGAGACTTTTTGAACACCCTGTATTTATTTTGTCTTTCAGCCCTAAAAATCTAACTGCAGTTAAAAGTAATTTTGAGAACTTGGTTATGAATAAACACATGTTTTTGGCAAGAATATGGTTCGAGAGAATCCAAATATCCAATTTTTGGTGATGTGGTATCATCACCAGCACCACCGCCGCCTTCACTACTACTCCTATCATAGGCACAAGACCTGAAATTTTGTGAAAGGGGGCATAGTCGATTACATCGCCCCCCCAATGCTCAACTAGTACTTATTTTATCAACCCCAAACTTGAATGGACGAAAGAATTAACTGGAAAGTGAATATCACAGTTTTGTGTTTTTAGATGGCAAGAGAAAAAAAACAATAGAGCTCTCTTCCACGATGTTACCGTTATATGTGTGTATGTGTATACATACATATGTATGTATGTATGTATGTATGTATGTATGTATGTATGTATGTATGTATGTATGTATGTATGTATGTATGTACGTACGTATGTATGTATGTATGTATGTATGTATGTATGTATGTATGTATGTATGTATGTATGTATGTATTATGTATGTATAGATATATGTATACATATATATATATGTATATATGTATGTATGTGTATATATATATATATATATATATATATATATATATATATATATATATATATATATATATATATATATATATATATATATATATATATATATATATATATGGGCTCCGTGTGAGCAATCAGCTGAAAGTTTTTTGTGCATTTTGATGTTGACATAAGTTCCTTGCTTTTCCTGATGAGAAAGCGGCATAATGTACTCCTTATTCCTTCGCAATTAGGAATATGCAGCCTTCGAAACATATGTCGAAAATAAAGGAATTTTGTTAATTCGTCGTTCAGCTCCATTCTTTCATATATTTATATTTTCAAAATAAACATACAAATTTCCACACAAAAGCACGTAATCTATGCCCTAGGCACGTAACTTCAACCGTTTTTTTTCTGATGTGAATTTGCTACCCAGGTATCGGTTAATTCGAATTATCCTTAATAAGATAATTCATTCAACTACTCAAATATATATATATATATATATATATATACATATTTTGATGTATACATATCATATCTATATATGATAAAGGCAGCGAGCTGGCAGAGCAGTTAGCTCGCTGGACTAAATGCTTACCGGTATTTCGCCCGTCGCTATATTCTGAGTTCAAATTCCGCCGAGGTCGACTTTGCGTTTCATCCTTTCGGAGTCGATAAATTAAGTACCAGTGTAATTCTGAAATTCTGGGGTTGACGTAATCAACTAGTCCCCTCACCCCAAAATTTCAGGCCTTGTGCCTTATTATATAAAGGATATCTACATATAATAATAATAATAATTGTGTACAGTGCTCAGGTGCACTACAACTCATCTAAAGTGTATATATAATCAGGTGTAGTTTCGGCGGATTTCGGAAAGCATGAGGGCCTTAAAGGATGCAGTGTCATGGCAGTCAACAACTGACGCAGGCAGTTTATTCCATGCTTCAGCAACTCTGAGCATGAAGAAATGTTTCCGAAAGTCATGGGAGCTGTGCTGTTTTCTGACTTTGTAGGCATGTCCACGTGTGTTAGACACATGGAGATCAAAAAGGTGTTCAGTGTTGTTGTTGGTGAGGTGGTTGATAACCTTGTGGGTGTTTACCAAGTCCGTCGCTAGATGCCGGAGCTTCAGTGAATCCATGCCCAGGGAAACAATGCGCTCAGAATATGGTAGGTGTCTGATGGAGGGTATGCATTTGGTTGCACGTCTCTGGACAGATTCCAGGAGGTCAATGTTCTGAGCAAGATAGGGATTCCAAACTGATGATGCGAATTCCAAGTGTGGTCGCAGCATAGCTGTATACAGTGTTAAATAGATCGCTGGAGAGCGGCTAACAAAAGTCTTGCTGATTACATACACATATATTTACGCGCGCGTGTACGTGTGTGTGTATGTGTGTGTGTGTGTGTGTGTGTGTGTGTGTGAGAGAGAGAGAGAGAGACTGTTACCCCAACCACCACTACAACATTCCTGCAATAAATCTACGGATAACAACAGGTAATAGAAACTGCGCCGGTGCTTTGCACATCATCTATTTATACATTTTGTACAATTTCTCCATTATATATATATATATATATATTATGGAGGCGCAATGGCCCAGTGGTCGGAGGATCGCGATTTCGATTCCCAGGCCGGGCGTTGTGAGTGTTTATTGAGCGAAAACACCTAAAAGCTCCACGAAGCTCCGGCAGGGGGTGGTGGCGACCCCTGTTGTACTCTTTCGTCCCAGCTTTTTCTCAATCTTTCTTCCTGTTTCTTAAGTAACGCTGCGACGGACTGGCGTCCCGTACAACTGGGGGGGGGGGACACACATGCGCCTCAGAAACCGGGAAACCGGGCCCATGAGCCTGGCTAGGCTTGAAAAGGGCGCAAAGAAGAAAGAATATATATATTATTGTATGTATATGTCATATTGTATGCATGTATTTATATATGTATGTAAGAATCTGTATCCCAGCTTAATTGTTGTAGAGATTATGTTGCTAAGTGACAAATAAATACTCTATAAACATACTGACACATACACACATTTAAGTATTTATGTATGAATATATCCCAACAAGGGTACGTTTGTACACTATATAAACATGCACACATACACACACGTATGTGTGTGTGAGTGCGCACGTTTATATACGTGTGTGTATGTATATATGTATATATATATATGTGTGTGTATGTATGTGTATGTATGTATGTATGTATGTATGTATGCATGTATGTATGTATGTATGAATGTATGTATGTGTGTATGTATGTATGTGTGTATGTGTGTATGTATGTATGTATGTATTTATGTATGTATGTATGTATGTATGTATGTATGTATGTATGTATGTATTTATGTATGTATGTATGTATTTATGTATGTGTGTATGTATGTATGTACGTACGTTCGTACGTATGTATGTGTGTGTGTGTGTATGTATGTATGAACGAATGTATGTATATATGTATGTATGTATATATGTATGTATTTATGTATGTATGTATGCATCTATGTATGTATGTATGTACGTACGTATGTATGTATGTACGTACGTATGTATGTATGCATGTGTGTGTGTGTATGTATGTATGTATGTATGTATGTATGTATGTATGTATGTATGTATCTATACGCGTGTTAATACTACTTACCGAAGAAGATGTGATCGCTTCTTTACAGTCTGATAACCATTTCGGAACGTTGATGTCTTTCTCCTCGTTTCCCAAAGACATGTCGCTTTAACAAACGACAATCGAATACTGTTCTTACTGGTAAACCAGATCAGAGCGCCGGATGACCTAGGTAAAAACTATTTGGGCGAAAGGTAAGTTCCGTGTCGCAAAAGAAATATGAACTGATTCACACCGGAGCAGAAGAATTATGGATATAAACAAAAAATATGTTATTCTTTCTCAACTTAGTTAATGACTGAATCGTTAGCCCGTAGGACAAAATGCCTTGTGGTATTTATCTTAGCTCTTTATGTTCTGCGTTCAAATCCCTCCGAAGTCAGATTTCTCTTTCATCCTTTCAGAGTCGATAAAATAAAGTACTAGTCAGGTACTGGAGTCGATTTAATCAACTAACACTTTTTTTTCAAATTGCTGGCCTTGTTGTGGGTCCGAGTGTAAGACTGGAGTATTTGTCCCGACACCTAGTTTGGATTGCTCTTAGTTTTCCCCCTTCCTTCTGCCGGTTTGGTATAATTAAATTTAGGTTGATTTCACCTTCGGGGTCATTGAGATAATATTGTGTTAACATTTGCGCCGGCTTTATGCTCCACTGTTGCTGATTACTGTGCCTGTACAAATAAAAGTGACACCCAGTTTATATAAAACAATGTGGTTTATACAGTAATCCCTCGCCATATCGCGGTTTACCTATCGCGGTTTACCTATCGCGGTTTACCTATCGCGGTTTACCTATCGCGGTTTACCTATCGCGGTTTATTATTTAAGCTTACGTCGATTTCTCTGTGGTGTTGTTTTTGCATTTATAATAAAAACAATATATGTAAATCTCTCTCTATATAAAGCTGAAGTTGTCTGTGTATGGCAGGTTTGGTAGCCTTCAACTAACACTATCTCCTCCGAGATCCTGGGGCGCAAGTTGACCAAAATTGAGAGTATGATAGAAGAAGGCTTGCTCTTCATTCCGTAGAAGATAAAATTCAAATCGGACCATGTTAACACCAAAAATTATTTACATCAAAAAGGTGCTTTTTTTTCTATGAAAATCCCTATTTTTTACGATTTTTTTTACTGCTGTATCGCCATTTTTCGGTGTATTTCAACCAGAAAAATGTTCACTTAAAGAGAATAACAAGCTACATAATGCAAAATTTATACTTTTCAAAAATTCCAACTCTAAAGGGTCGAAATAAACCCGAGCAACGCCGGGCGATACTGCTAGTTATATATAAAAAAATACAGTGCGGTATTATTTCTACTTCGCGGATTTTCACCTATCACGGCGGATTTTGTAACGTAACACCTGCGATAGTCGAGGAGTTACTGTATACAGTAATATTGATTTCAAATTTTGGCACAAGGCCAGCAATTTCGGGAGAGGGGTAAGTCGATTACATCGATCTCAGTGCTCAACTGGTACTTATTTTATCGACCCCGAAAAGAGGAAAGGCAAAGTTGAGCTTGGAGGGATTTGAACTTATAACGTGAAGACGGACGAAATGCCACTAAATATTTTGTCCGGCGTGCAAGGTACGCATCTGACTACAAATGTGTGATCAATGCTTTATAACCCTTGGAAGGATAGGAAGAGGAAGTTGGTACCAGCGTGGGTGGAACTCAAACATAAAGCGACGCAACTAAACACCACAAGGTATTTTGTTTGGCGCTCGCCTCCCTTTATAAAATTTTCTTTGGAAACAAAGTCAACAATTTGAAGGAAGAGGTTAGCCGTTCAAATTACTCCCAGTACTTGACTGGTGCTCTATTTCATGGACTCTGATAGGAAGAAAAGCAAAGTTGAACATCAAAATATTTTGTCCAACGGTCTAACGATTCTACCACTCTACCGCCCACACCACAACACTTAATGAACGTCTAGAAATCCGGGGTGCGGGGTTAGTCAAATATATCCCCCACTGGTACTTGACTGGTACTTTGTTTTATCATTCTCGAAAGGATGAAAAGTGAAGGCGCGTGGCCAAGTGGTTAGGGTCAAGGCTGTCTTAGTACCATTATAGGCTCCCGGACAAACCGATGCACCGGGTCGTCCTTGTTGTGTTATTTATTGACGGTAAACCACAGCATACATAGATCATAATTGGGCCCTTGAACCTGTGAGGCCCCTGCGCAATTGCCTACTTTGCCTATGCCTATATACGACATTGGTCACGATATTGTATTCACGATCGTAGCATCGTAGTTTCAATTCCCGTACTGACTGGTACGTTGTGTTCTTGAACAAAATGCTTCCTTTCACGTTGCTGCAGTCCACTCAGCTGTAGATGGGTACACCCTACGACAGATTAATGTTCCATTCAGGTGGGGGTCGATGTAGATGCTATGATTTCGGACACTTATAAGCCATGGAAACTAGATAATTGGTCCTATGAGTCCTAAAACTCGAGACAATAATGTCTAGGGATGATGATGATGGTGTTGGAAGCTGACCTCGGCGGAATTTGAACCGAGAACGTAAAGACTTGGAACAAATACTGAAAGAAGGACAGTCTTACGGCCAAACGATTCTGCTAAATCTTTATATATAAGGCTGAAGTTGTCTGTGTATGGCTGGTTTGGTAGCCTTCAACTAACACTATCTCCTCCGAGACCCTGCAAGTTGACCAAAATTGAGAGTATGATAGAAGAAGGCTTGCTCTTCATTCCGTAGAAAAAAAAATTCAAATCGGACCATGTTAACACCAAAAATTATTTACATCAAAAAGGTGCTTTTTTTTCTATGAAAATCCCTATTTTTTTAACGATTTTTTGACTGCTGTGTCGCCATTTTTCGGTGTATTTCAACCAGAAAAATGTTCACTTGAGAATAACAAGCTACATAATGCACATGTAGCTTGTTAAATTTCAATTCTAAAGGGTCGAAACAAACCCGAGCAACGCCGGGCGATACTGTTAGTACACATAAAAAGTCAATGAAAGAGATTCTACGGTGTCGTTCGAGCAGCTTGAAACAACAGCGAAATCTCTCTTAAATCATACCCTAATGTTTGGGGTGTGAGACAGTTACAATCCTTTCGATCTTACGTCTGCTCCAACAGTGCTGACTTGAGTTTACAGAACAATAAAGGACACCAAGCTAATACTAATAGTGTCTCGTCTTAGCACAATAGGGAATCTCATTAATTGTCCCTTTCGGTGCCATCAATAAATGCTTATGTGTAATTTTCTTCTTCTTCTTCTTCTTCTTCTTCTTCTTCTTCTTCTTCTTCTTCTTCTTCTTCTTCTTCTTCTTCTATTTACAGAGATGTACTTGCATAGCAGGTGCCTTGATATGAGATCGTGTGCTGAAGCAAAAACAATAATACAATCGCAGCGTGGAAGGTGTTTATAAGCCATTTAAGAAACACACAAAATCCGTTAGATTCACTTCAACATTTAAATTTAATTTGTCAGGCAAATTAAATTTAAATGTTGTAGTGATTCTAACGTTTTTTTTTCTGTTTCTAAATGGCTTATAAACACCTTCCACGCTGCAATTGTATTATTATATTTTTATCATCTTTCTACACTCTATATCCACAAACAGCAAAGCAGTCGAAGTCAGTGAAAAATGTGTGTAAAGGGAAATAACTTAAAATTACTTAAAAGAAGGGAGATAATTCCTACTTCATATAATAAATCATTAAGGATCAGCAAAAGAGAATGGGAACGAGAGAGGGAGAAAGAAACGGTGAGGGAGAGAAAAAAGAGAGAGAAACTATTGATGGGGGGCATCAGTAAAAGTACCGCATTTGATAGCATAAAAGACACATGGATATATTAAGCGTAGCCCAATTTTAGCAACGCATATTCAGGAAAACATTTTTAGTGCATTAAAGTATGTAATATTTAAAGAAACTAAGGCGGTGAGTTGGCGGCATCGTTAGCACGCTGGGCGAAATGCTTAGCGGGTATTTCGTCTGCCGCTACGTTCTGAGTTCAAATTCCGCCGAGGATAACTTCGCCGTTCATCCCCTCGGAGTCGATAAAATAAGTACCAGTTGAACAATGGAGTCGATGTAATCGACTTAGCCTCTTCCTCGAAACTGTTGGCCTTGTGCTAAAATACTTTCTACTCTAGGCACAAGGCCCGAAATGTTGGGGGAGAGGCCAGTCGAGGGCCCAGTAAGCAACTGGTACTTAATTTATCGACCCCGAAAGGATGAAAGGCAAAGTTGACCTCGGCGGAATTTGAACTAGATATTATTTATTTAAAGGTCACAATACATGTGCTAAAGCGTTACGATATGTGGTTTGCGCCTGAAGAATATGATTAAGCTTTCTCAACATACGAGGGTTTTTTTACTTCACTCCAGACGCTTTCCAACGTTTGTTTTTGAAAGTAGTGGTTTTCTGATTGCAGCCCTCCCGTGAAATTTGTGCAGCTCACGGCGAACATTTTTGTGGAAACTGGGTTCTCGAGGTGGTCATTAAGCTCTGCAGTAATTTGGGGAGTTATACTTTTGTGATCCTTTCTAACAATTCGCGTAAGAGTCCGACGGTCCCTATCTGAAAAATTTTGGTTTTCTTCCGGTGTTTTGTTTCGACGAGAAGATCTTTCCCTCTTCCTCAAAGGCTGTCATTACTTTCGAGACAGTACTTCTTGTGGAGACACATGGCCTAATGGTTAGAGCAGCGGACTCGCGGTCGAGGGATCGCGGGTTTGAATCTCAGACCGGGCGATGTGTGTGTTTATGAGCGAAACACCTAAGCTCCACGCAGCTCCGGCAGAAGGTAACAGCGAACTTCTGCCCACTCTTTCGCCACAACTTTCTCTCACTCTTTCCTCCTGTATCTTGCAGTTCACCTGCGAGGGACCGGTGTCCCGTCCAGGTAGGGAACCTATACGCCAAGGAAACCGGCCCTTATGAGCCAGGCATGGCTTGAGAAGGAACAAACAAGACAGTACTTCCTGACACACCAAACATTTCGGCTGTTTTCGTTACGCTAGTGCCTCCCATACGAGCACCAACAATTTGACCTCTTTGAAAGTTTGATAGATCTGTCGTTTTAATGAATTTTAATTACCTTTTTCTGATGATATCTGAAAAGAAACACCAATTTTAGTAAAACATATTAAACAACACTAATAATAAAACAAAAATAAACAAGCTTTTAACGGTTTTACAGATATTTAAAAATTATGATGCTATGATGCGAGATGTTTCCATTATTTTGTACGAACCCTGTATATATAAATATACACATACATACACACGTGCATACATACACACACACACACACACACACACACACACACACACACACATAAATATGCATACATGCCTGTATGCATACCTACCTACTTACCTGCCCGCATCCTTCCCTCCCTACCTACCTACCTACCTACCTACCTGGCTGCCTGCCTGCCTGCCTGCCTACCTACCTATGTACCTCCCTACCTACCTACATACATACATACATACATACATACATACATACATACATAGCCATCTGTGTATCATGCTTAGTGCATATATACCGTTAATAGTTCATCTGCTGCGGTATTTACCCTGCAAAAACATCTCCAAAGGACGTGCAGTGTCAAAAACAATACATAGCAGAGGGAGACGAAAATTCGTCCTGGCAGCGGCCAGCGAGAATGCCAGATGCACTTCAACCTTTTTGGACCTTTTCAGTGACATATACTCACAGCTTTCTGCATGCCATGAGTAAAACCTTCACTGATGTTGTGAATTGCCGCTCGGCTGAGTAAAAATCCAGTATACGCAGAATAACCATTTATAACGCTGATGTATACCAGACATAGCGCCTATTTAGGTTAATCTAACCCTGCTCATACCCTGGTAGTGAAGGGTTTTCAGCTCCCGCCGGACTTAGCTCATGACCCCCTCCATGACGTCCACTCTCTTTCTTTAGAAGTGAACCGAGAGGGGGACGTGGGGATGTCAAGCCTCACTCCGACAGGGAGCGAATTTTCGTTACCCATTCCCTGCGCTTCATGTTCCATAGCCTGTCTGCTATGTATTACACACGTACATGATTATTCGTCTTTGAAAATGCATAAAAAGCCCAAGCTGCATCCAGTATTGTCGTCAGTGGATCAAATTTTCATCTTCCAATATTCAAGTTTTTAGTTCGTCCATTTGAGATGTTATCTCAGAACGAAACGGCAGTAACAGAGCCATCGAAAGTATATATATACATTAAGAATGATACATAGAAGGTTATCTTAATTTGATACCATTTCAATTGCGTATACCGGATTTTTATTCACCCAGGCGGCAGTTCGCGAAATCCAGGCGACAATTCGCGAAATTTATCATTACAAAACCCTCAACTTCTTAATGATCAACAACAACACAACAATAGCATGAACAAAACAAGCGACTGCTTCTAAAATAAAATGAAGCTAATAAAATATAAGAATCACACGAGATAATGTGGTACTCTCGTGTATTTTAATTATTGACTGAAGGATCTTCGATATTTGGTCATTGGAGTCTGACTCGAGACGAAATAACAACAATAATACAATTAGCAAAAGTATAACCACCGCCGCCACCAACGATACTTCCACCTTCACCTACAGGAAAAACAATACAACCGATATCAGCCTTACCACCAACCCACCAATTTTTGAATAATCAATTGGTAATAACAATGATAGCAATGTCTGCAGCAATGTATGTAGATACATATGTAGTGGATCTTGCATGCATGAAATGGATTCGATCCACCATAGCCAAATTTAAATTAACACTGCAACAGAACTTTTCCCATGGTGAAACAATGGCTTTTCTCTGACAGCAGTTTTACATTTTCCAGATGCCTTTAGCTAGGCCGAAACAATGTCTTCACCACTTGACCCTTTCTAACCTCTTCTACTTCACCAAAAGCTAGAATAGAGATATAACAAGACCACCAACTAAATCTATTGTTCTCAATGATATGTATATCCTTCTGGATAGTTATAAAAGCAAGAACACCCCAAGCAAAAATCAGTCGGTGACGACTCAACAAGTCCAGTCACATGGTGACGACTCAATCAGTTAGTCACTTTGGTGACAACGAAGTCTAGCTGAGCAGCTAGAACCTTGGTCAGAGGGAGAAATGAAGTTTACTATCAGCAACTGTGAGACAACTTCCACACCCTACAACTCTCACTAGCTCTAATTCTGTTCTCTTACAACATCATTCTATTTCTCTCTGTAATAACTACTAAACAATGAAGAGAACACAAACACAAACTTTACTTCGCATGCTTTTGGATTTATCATAACCTGCTCATCGAGGCAATGTATTGTAACGTAACGGTAAATATATATTTCCTCAAAACTTCATGCATTGTTCATCTTTCACATCCTACAGTATGCAATTATAACAACAAATTTTTATCGATACAACTGCTGACTCCGACATTTCATAATATTGTTTACAAATCAATATCTCCCGTTACTTATATATATTGTATACCAACATAACGCTGTGTGCGTGTATGTATGTGTGTATGCATGAGTAGAGTGTTAAGTTTTTATGTTTCAAGTCAGAGTTGCAAGAAACAAAAGGAACTAAATGCTCGTAAATCTAGCAACCATCCAACTAGTTGTGATCATACAATCAGCTTCCTCCCATTTCACTCCTTCATCCTTTGATCTTCTGATTAACATTCTTACATCCTGACATAAAACAGTTCTTTCCCTGCGTTGTAATTTTTACTGCTTATTTGTTGTTGATAATTGCTCATCGTCGCCGCATTTACCTACAATTCAAGATGTCAGAAAGGAATCTTTCAAATGGAAGCGAAGGCTGTAGTGCAAAAAGGAGCCGCAAAAGAATTATTTTGGGTATTAAACTTGATGTTTTAAAAAGTTTGGTGCGGAAAAAGTCAGCGATATTACCAAAATATTGAAGCTTGCAACTTCTACGTGACAGGAGGGAGAAAATTAAGTCGAATGCTCATGAAGTTACTCCGTTAATTGCACGGACCTAATTTTTTTCATAGATCTAATGTGTTGCTTAAAATGGGACGGCTTTTGAGTGTATGGATCAAGAATTAAATTTAACAATTTCATAACAGCCAAAATCAAGATGATTTTTAGAAAAACGAGGGTGAAGCTACTAATGAAAAACATTCTCCGGTTAGTAAAGGCTGATTTTAATGTTTTAAGAAATGCTTTAATTTGCACAAATAAAATTGACTGGTGAAGCTGTTACTGCTTGTACAAAGGCTGTTACTAATTATCCTGCGCAGCTAAAATAATTAAGTAAAATAAAAAGAATTCGGGTGCGGGGGCTAACATAGCAGAGCAAGTAAATAATCTTAATGAAACTCCATTTTTCTAGAAGCTTATGTCTATTAGAACTTTTAGTTCTCGAGGACAAAAGTCAATGCCAGGATTTAAAGCTACTAAAATCGTCTGATGTTTCCTCTAGAAGGAAATTCCGTTGGTGAAATGAAATTAAAAGCCTCTAGTCATGTATTACTTTCAAGGGTTACGCAATGTTTAATTTGTTTCTGATTCATCATTTAAATAAGAAGGCATGGATGATTAAGAGCCATTTCGTAAAGTGGTTCACAAACACTTTTGTCTTGATGTAGAAAGGCACAGTGTCAGACATATTTCCAACAAAGTATTGCTCATTTTAGGCAATTCTCCAAGCGGAACTGAAATTAGTTTTCTGATAATGGGAAAGCAGAAAATACCTCAGAAATACTTCTTTGCTCTAGCCGAAGTGACAAGGTGTTAGATGGATAGGTGGATTCCATCTAATGTGATTTCGTTCAGAAGGCTGTAATCTTATTTTAGTAGGAACCCGGTAAAGAAATACATGGAACAAAGGTGATAACTTTAAACACCTTTATTGTGGTCATACGTATATATACACAAGCTGAATGGAAGTGGTTGATGGACATTTATTCATATATCTACATGCCTCTGCGTGGGTTGTTAGCTGTTAACCCTGGCGAGGAAAGCTCACGAACAGCGATATGTTAGAACCAGTGCAGTGTGTTGGTGCTGTGCAGATGTTGTTGACAACGTTGGTAAGAGACATCAGTGGTGGCAACGAAGACGGAGGTCGCTGTAATGTGGTCAGTGGTTAGACCTTAGACGGTCGGGAACACATGACGCTAAGACTAGAAGGAGGTGAGCTTTTATAGCTGAGGGTAGGCTCAAAGGAAAAAAAAAGGAAGCTGCACGTTTAATACGTAACTTAGAAGCAGCGCTACGGATATACCAGCACACATGAGATTGAGACATGGCCAACCTCACACATTTCTCATAAGGAATTCCGGAAGGAGCATCGGGAGACCACTGCTGAGACGCTTCCACAAAATAAAAAAGAAAAGCTGTTTGAAAACCGATTATAGCAGCAACTCTAAGAATATCTGATGAAAGAATTTTTATATTCCGAAATATCATATCAGACTATGGATGACTAAATTACAACAGGTATATAGCCCATTGTTTATATTATAGTGTATTGTTGTACCATTCAAAGCTTTTTATTCTTTAGAAAAGACTGTCTCATGTGATTTATTTGAAGGCTGCAATTGGTTGGGTTGCATATTGGTGCGCGATAGAGTAAGAGACAAATTGCGCCAATACCAACCAATCAGAGTGGTAGACACAACGGGGTCCAAAACAACCTCCAAAGGTTAGCTGTTACCTGCTACGTTCATATGTATGTGATATAAGAGAGGAAGCTCACTAGAGTTCGCCACAAGGTGTTAAGTGTTATAGCTTACTGGAAAACACATTGTCTGAGTTTTCAAACAGTATGTGAGTACAATTGACAGGGAGAATAAACTTGCTGCGGGAGACTTTGAAGAACGTTCAACACGGTGGATGCTGCGGATAACATAGTTGAGTCAAGGGGTGAAATAAAACCCTCAACTATGAATGGTGTTTCGGAAAAATATGTAGCCAGATTAACCACGATGTTACAAGTTTTCTACAAGCATAAAGTTCGGAAAGATATTGTGACACCTGAAAATGATGTAGGATTTGAAGTCATAGAGAATGACGTATTGGTGTTATCAGTATCTCATAAAAAATTTATCTAACGAGGAGCTGGCATTGTTTGAATTAAAGCAAGCTGAGAATATAAATGACGATACTCAAATTCCAGCAACTCCACTTAGATTGATTGCAAAGAATGCTGCTAATGGGTTGTCACTAAGAGAAGACGGTCTGCAAGTTTTTGTTGAGAGCCCTAATGATGAACGTAACTTGAGGTCAGGTACTACACTAAGCTCTGCACAGACATAATGCACCATAAATATCAAATAATTTTGGATAGGTTCTTCACCCCTCAAGTGGATGTTGGCGATGAAATATAAGACAGAAAAGAGTGTCCCACATCCTCTCAGAAACTCTCAATCCAGGATGAAATTCAGCTGAAGATGTCAAAAACCATAAACAGAAAAGGTATTCTCTGGCTGACTCGTGTATGCCCGATGGCGTTGGACCTCTGGAATGACATCAAAGCAATGGTAATCGAAGGTGATAATCCCAATTTTTAAGAAGGCAGACAAGAGAGTGTGTCTTAGTTACAGAAGAAGAGTCCATGATGAACTTCCCTATAAAATCGTGTGTCAAAGACATGTAGGAAAATTGTTGAGTTCAGGTTTGCTGAAGAACAGTGTGGCTTCCGTCCTGATCAAATATTCATTCTACCGCAAATCTTCGAGAACTCGTGGGAATTTTGCCAAGAGGGCTACGTTTGTTTCGAAGACCTTGATAACGCATATTGTGAAAGTTTTTTCAGGAATTTGAGATTAACAGACAACTTCTGGTTGCTGCGAAGTCCCTATGCAAAAGCCCAGATATTTGTGTTTGAGCAAACAGTGCGAAGTTGAAACCTATTCATGTAGGTGTTGGAGTTTGGCAGGGGTGTGTATTGTCACTTCACCTTTTCATACCTTTTATGAACTGGACAGGCATGTATAGCTGTTGTGGGAGTGGTATCACACGCGGTGGTTGTAGGGTTGGTCGGTTGATATTTGCAGACGACACGGTGCTACTTGGCTCATCAGAAGGTGATCTCTAGCATGCACTAAATAGGTGTGTTGTCGAGTGCTGCAAGGCAGGGATGAGAATTAATGTTGCAAATAATGAGACGTTGGTCCTCTCAATAAATCTTTCCAGTTCATTCTACATTCTGCCAAAATCAAAGATCATTATTCTTTCTTTTTTTTTTACGTTTCACAGTTTCATGTTGTAAACTGTCAATCTGGATAAGCTTGGATTTTCAGAAAAAGAAAACAACCAACTGACTCGCACATTACAAATATAGTCTGTAAGCGGAACAGTAAAACTATGCAAGACTTTTCTTAGGTTTCAGCTGTGACATTGTTTTCGTTGACAACGATGGAGCTTTGTATCATTGTTAGAAACCAGCTCCTTCTTCAAAGGAAAATTAATTAATTAAAAACAGAAAAGATCATACATAAGTTCGTCCGTTGGAGCGACGAGGACCATCTTGCCATCTTTAACCCCATGACAACGGTTTTTTTTTTATCAAGCAACTAGGTTGCATTGACGGTAATCATCTCGGCTGAGACCAGCAATTAGCGCACGACAATGGTTCGCTTAAACCAGTTTACAGCAATGATTCATTCGGTTGCCGGCGCTCAGTAACGGTAATCGCGCTGATTGAGGTCAGCACTCAGTGCGAGATAACGTTCGGCATACATTTACGCCAACCGCTTTAGTGCAAGCACTAGCATAGCTAGAGTGTGTGCCACCCGGGCGCCCCTTCCGTTTGCCGCCCCCGGACCCCACACACAAAAACATATTTATTTCTTTATTGCCCACAAGGGGGTAAACATAGAGGAGACAAACAAGGACCGACAAAGGGACTAAGTCGATTATATCGACCCCATTACGTAACTGGTACTTATTTAATCGACCCCCCCGAATGGATGAAAAGCAAAGTCGACCTCGGCGGAATTTGAACTCAGAACGTAACGGCAGACGAAATACCGCTAAGCATTTTGCCCCGCGTGATAACGATTCTGCCAGCTCGATTGCCTACAGCAATAGCCTACAACAGGATGAAAGTTGCCGCCCGGAACGGGCCGCCCCTACCTCACCCTCTAGCTACGCTTGTGAGTGCAAGTATTGTTTATTTACCTAAACTATACCCCTATGAAGGACGCTCGTGCGATATTATTCCTGAATAAGATCACTCAACTTAATGTATTTATAATCACGTGAATTCAAAAACTGACTTTAGTGTGGTTGACTTCGAAACAGGGTACCACGCACAGTGACGTATCACATTGTGAACGATGGTGTCTAGTTTCCTTATGTTTCCCTTTTGCTTTACATACTGTGCGTCTCTTCGAATAATTTGTCTTCTTGGCGTTGTTGGGGTGGGAAGCAGTCGTGCAAAATGTCCACTTCCCTTCACCGATGCGGTGAGGAGTGGGGACGTTCACGCGTTCTGTGCTTCTATCATTCCACGGAACAATATATTCCTGAATGTCAATCCATCCCCCACACCGCCAAGCATCTGCCAAATCAAATGTGAGTTCACGACAAACATGTCAACTATATACTAGAAAAATTTTTTTGTACCATTTCACAAATTTTATCACCAACTTGTGTATTATCACCAGCTGATCTAAGTGATCGACCCCCGCTCATCCCTTCATTGTATGAAACAACTACACGCGGTTTCATTATGGCATTACCGTCCGTATCTTGTTTCCTAGTGTCCTTCATGCTTGCAAAATGCATTGCCAATAACATGCAGACGTTTTTCTAGTCACGTCACTCTAGAGCGAGAATGTCACTATCAGTGCATCGGTACACTGTTTTCCTCTTTCAAAATTTTATCTTGTGCGTCCTCACAGGCCCACAGGCATTAGTCCTCCTCGTCTGCAGCTGCAGGAGGAGGTCTGAACTGGAAAACCAGTTGTCCATATAAATATTGTAACCTTTATCAAACAAGTTTTCGTTCAACGACAACACGACATCAGTTGACGCTAGAGTAGACGCTGGAAGATCCAATCTGTCTTGACCAGTGTAGCCACAGGTTCAGCCAGTTGACCGGTGTACTTTATAAGCTTTGACTCCAAAGCGAGCAAGTTTGTCGAGTTGTATTGTTTGAATCGGAGCCTTCCTTTGAATTCCCACAAACTCTCGTATGTACAAATGTCCTGTGTGGAGACATACACCGTTCTGACATTTTCAGTCACTTTGTCAACGATAGGACGTATATCGTGCAGCCTGTCAACGTGGTTCTCGCTGCCAAAAATCGATCACGTGGCATCGTTTTCGGAAAGAAAGCAGTCGACGTGGCTGGATCCCGATTCCAATATGACGCCAGAGTCGGTTTCTTCACGATGCCCATCAGTATCAGAAGGATGTAAAAACTAACATTTCCTTTTCCGAGCTGAGATTCGAAACCGAATCTAAGGATTCTCGTTCGTCTGATCCACCACTGCCCAAACAGGTGCGAAAGAAATTTCTTTGTCCTGTCAAAAAGTGATGGATGGATTTCTCTTCGCCCTACCACCCGAGCCGTGTCATTTAAGGTTCAAGTGGACAGGAGGCAACCTACATAAGTAGAGATTACTCCTGCGGTATGTCTGTCCTTCTAGCTGTTACGACCGTTATAAATACAGTCAGACATACGACAGAGGCAGAGAGCCATCACCAAGTAGACAGCCAGCAAGTAACTTGCGTCAGTCAAGCAGCCAACAGAGAACCACATATTCAGCCTAAATGACCCAACACAGTAGCAGATACCAACGAATGACTAACGCACTCACAGACACAAAACATGCCTGGTTATTTCTCATCACATTGACACAGTATTTCCCTTGTTTATTTTCTTTTTCGCCAACTCGAAGCAAGTTGGTAATGTCATGTAGTGAATTTTCTGGTGTATACAACACGTAAATGCAAGTGTCGATTAAATAAATTATTTAAGCCACAATCCGATGCTTCCCCATTGTCTTACTTGGATGTCGTCCACATGCCTATTTCATCGGCTACCTCAACGACATCTTTTGCTACACCATCATACTACATTTCAGTGTCATTCACTGTTGCCCGCTTCTACTTTTGATACATCGGGATATCATAATCGCTATCGGAATCATCTGATTCTGTACTAGGAAAATACTTATTCACCGAGTCCTTGTCCGAACCGGGAAGAATCAACAGGTGAAGTGGTGGAGCTTGGTGTAGCTTGGCGCAACGCCCATAAATTCGACGGAACAGGACGCTACAATGAAGTTGACGGAGCCAGAGTGGCAGGACCAGCCTATTGGGTTACTCTTTTACTTGTTTCAGTCATTTGACTGCGGCCATGCTGGAGCACCGCCTTTAGTCGAGCAAATCGACACCAGGACTTATTCTTTGGAAGCCTAGTACTTATTCTATTGGTCTCTTTTGCCGAACTGCTAAGTTACGGGTACGTAAACACATCAGCATCGGTTGTCAAGCGATGTTGGGGGGACAAACACAGACACACAAAAACACACACACAAATATATATACGACGGGCTTCTTTCAGTTTCCGTCCTCCAAATCCACTCACAAGGCTTTGGTCGGCCTGAGGCTATAGTAGAAGACACTTGCCCAAGGTGCCACGCAGTGGAACTGAACCCGGAACCATGTGGTTTGGTAAACAAGGTACTTACCACACAGCCAATTTACATGAAACCATTAACGTAACTGCGTGAGGTGGGGCGGTAGGGGGCGGTCCGCCCCGGGCGGCACTTTTCATCCTGTTGTAGGCTATTGCTGTAGGCAATGTGTTTTTCGTGGGGTCCGGGGAGCGGCAAACAGAAGGGGCACCCCGGGCGGTACACACTCTAGCTACGCTAGTGCACTAAACATCTAATCGGCCTATCAGTTGACAAGTGAACCGGTACTAACTCAGGTGAAGGCGGCGAGCTGGCAGAAACGTTAGCACACCGGGCGAAATGCTTAGCGGTATTTCGTCTAGCACTACGTTCTGAGTTCAAATTCCGCCGAGGTCGACTTTGCCTTTCATCCTTTCGGGGTCGATTAAATAAGTACCAGTTACACACTGGGGTCGATGTAATCGACTTAATACCTAAGCCTGTCCTTGTTTGTCCCCTTTATGTTTAGCCCCTTGTGGGTAATAAAGAAATTGGTACTAACTCAGGGTGACAGGTTCTAAGTCAGGCGGCGTATAATTACGTCGACCGATTAAATCCTTTAGTATTCAAACCAACCATATCAAGCCCAAATATTCTGCCTGTTTTATATTCAAATTGGACAGATCGGACCTCTCACACCTACTCTACAATGTCATTCTCAAAATAAACAAACACATCATTCAAACCTCAAAGCTACAAAATAAGGTATTATAAATTCAAAATAATGTGAATGAATAAGTATTACATTTGACAGTAATCTGAATGCTAAAGGGTCAAAGTATGTACATTGCGTGCGGAAATATACGTTAGCAGAGGTAACTAGTGAGGCTCATGAGGGCGCTTGGCTGTTCCTGCCCCTCAGCCTCGCCATCACCCGCGGTAACGCTGCAAGCGTGCTGGAGTGTCCCAATAGCCATTAGAGAGATTTCCCAGCGCCCCTAACTTTTCATCTTGGTTTGGAAGTAAATGATCATCAGGCTAAGGTAGGGTTTTCAGCAAAAGAAATCAAGAAGCTAACATTCTGTAAGCAGAACAGTAAAAATATGCAAGTCTTTCCTCAAGTTTAAATGTAAATTGTTTTAGTTTTTCTCTTTTTAATTTTTTTCAGCTGTGTTCTCTGTTTGGTAAGTAGCTTGCTTACCAACCACATGGTTCCGGGTTCAGTCCCACTGCGTGGCACCTTGGGCAAGTGTCTTCTATTATAGCCTCGGGCCGACCAAAGCCTTGTGAGTGGATTTGGTAGGCGGAAACTGAAAAGAAGCCCGTCGTATATAAGCATAAATAAATAAATAAATAAATATATATATATATATATATATATATATACACACACGCACGCACACACACACACACACACATATATGTATGTATGTGTATATGTTTGTGTGTCTGTTTTTGTTCCCCCAACATCGCTTGACAACCGATGCTGGTGTGTTTAGGTTTCCGTAACTTAGCGGTTCGGCAAAAGAGACCGATAGAATAAGGCTTACAAAGAATAAGTCCTGGGGTTGATTTGCTTGACTAAAGGCGGTGCTCCAGCATGGCTGCAGTCAAATGACTGAGACAAGTAAAAGAGTATCAGAGTTTTACTTACGCACTTAGTTACCTGTAATATCTGTGTGTGTGTGTGTGTGATTACTATTTTAAAAGACTTCGCAGTTTTGTATTCTAAAACTAACAGTCCGTTAGGGAAATCTGTAACTGGTATCTCGGCCTGCTAGAAATAGCAGCCAAATTGCTCTCAGGTCACGCCCTACTGTCTTAAAAAAACGGATAAAATGGATAATGTAATCCTAGAGATGCTAGGTCTATGCAAAAGTCGAATTAAAGCTGGAATTCCTTTGAACATGAGTTTTCTCCATTAGGGCCGACCAATTGCTAATTGCCCAGACACTTAAGCCCTGTGTCTCGAGAGACCCTCCCCTCACACTCCCTCTGTATTGTTTAAACAATACTCTGACACGTGTGTTTGTATTAGTTTACACTTAAATGTCAACAGACAAATGGTCGATTTCGTTACAAATAATGTGAAACTATTATATATAAGCTACAATTTGATTGGTTAGGAAGTAATCGTAGCTTGTCAACTTGTGTTGCTAAACCAAGCATGATTCTGCTCCAACTCATGTCCGTCCTAACCTCTCTTCTAATACTATTATCATCGTTATGGCAAGGTAATGCTGTCTTGGAATATAAACTGCTACTTCAATGAATTAATATTCAATCCGTTTGGATTTCTCTTGATGATTTTTTTTTCTTCGCTGTTTTCTTCTGTCTAATTCTTCGTTTGTCTTCCTCTCTCAGCCGAAGTTCTCGCTCAACCTCAAACTTCCAATGGAACCGAAAATCTTGGTAAGTAAATGAAATTATAATTTCTTACGCAGTTACAAAGGTCTCGAATTTATAGTAAAAGAAATACGAGATTGCATGATGTTCGGGTATTATTTTAAAGACATTAGCGGCGTAAGTGAAACGAATTAGCTGGAACCGTGTATCGAAACCGTCTTGCTGGCTGAAATTACCAAAGGAGCTTCTACGTAGTCGCTCGAACTGCTAGAAACAACTGCCATCACCTCACTTCCATCACCTCACACCCAACTGCTTAAAAAAAAAAAAAAAAAGGCTGGAATAGTCAGGTTGGAACACTTTATCGGGTCTCTCCTAGGGTTAAATACCAACAACAACTGGAATGTTATCTGTGTTTTAATTAAAATAAGATGCTTTATTTTCACCATATATAAATCGTCTATTTTGTTGAGCAAGGATAATATAATAATGGGATATATTCATGGCATACCTTTAGGGGAGAAAAAAAAACTGCGCTAAGACCGAAATAGCTCTACTCGAGATTTGAAACCGGTTCGCAGCACTCGACTTCGCTACGGAAGACCCTTTTTCTCTAGCATTATTGCTTTATGAACATCGATTTCTTTTATCTAAATTCAAGCTCCCTATTTAAACAATTTTTTGGGGCGATCTTTCGTTTTGTGTTATATAAATAATTAATGTCACTTATTGTTTGGATACAGTGAATCTGGTAAAGGGTAAAATTCGACGCCGGCGGGATTTAAATTCGAAAAAGTGAGGCAGGAAAAACTTAGGAATCTAGTTCAGATGTCCCCTATTCTTTTGACAATAATAACACTACAACATTCTTAACAGCCCCCACTTTTTTTTTTACATCTTCATTATACCCTTCCCGCCCTTTAGTTTTTGTAGATTCGTAAAAACACATATATATTACTCTATACAAAGTTTGTTTTATTTCTGGAATGATAACAACTATTTAAAAATTTCCGTCTTTCAATTTACAACTATAGTGTTTATTTTTTTTTTTTTTTAATTTCAATCAAACACCTGCCCTTGAAATGATTTTTTTCCAGTGTTCGTAAATTAAAAACAAATAGTATAAGTTTAAAAAAAAAACCCTATTTAAAACTGGAATATTACGGTAAAATATAAGGTAAACATACAACAAACATTAGTCGTATTCCGAAAAAGATTTTTTGGTTTTTATTTACTTTATTACTCGACATTAACCTTTTTGGTAATGCTTGTCCGATGGTTGGGTTAAACAATGTATATTATTATAAGTCCACAGGGGTTTATACACCACCCCCGCACATACATCTCTCTCCTCGCTGTCGGACCTTAATAATACCCTGAAGTGAATATGTATATTTGTTATTTGTACTGCTATAACCGAGTGGAATTATATCGGATATATTTCGAAATTTTCTCAAGACGTTGTCTGTACTCGCCAGTTTAGGTACCATTCTTGTTGCTTCCGCACCAAATACAGAAACTATTATTATTAAATCACGATGGGTTTAGTAAAATAAAGTAACCAGTGAAAGGATCGAGATCACTTCTATAGAGTCGTCTGACTTGCTAGAAACAGCAGCCTATTTTCCCCTCATTTCTTATTCCCTCCCCAAATTTCTTTCTTTTTTTTTTTTTTAAAAAAGACCATGTTGGGTAACGCAAATGCTGACAACAAATAAGTACCAGTAATATATTAGGATTGCTAAAGGTGGGGAGCCTAGCAGAATCCAGAATCGTTGAGTTCAGATTCCTCCGAGTTCGATTTTGCCTTTCATTCTTTCGGAGTCGATAAAATAAATACTACCTGAGCACTGGGGTCGATATAATCAACTTAACCCCTCCCTCGGAATTACTTACCTTGTGTCAAAATTTGCAACCATTATTCTTAATAGGGTTGACTCGACCCCTTTCCCTGCATATTTTTATCACCGAGTGGCGAAACCGAAGTGACTAATTTATCCACTTTAATTAAACAGTCGTAGATTGGAGGTTAGACCTAGAATGTATTTTACCTTCAGTGAGTCTGGGTAAAACCAAGGTTGTGTAGTGGACCCCTTTGTATCATTATGTGATTATTCCCATTTTGAGGATCCCTTTCTTGTTATTTTTGTTCTCGACTGTTCTATTCATTATCTGTTAATTGACGAGTCCTTATTATTCTTGTTAACTTCATCAAACCATTTCTTGTTTGCTTGTGGTTTTTGTTTTGTGTTTTGCGCCCCCCCCCCTGTTTTGTTCCCCCCAACATCTTGGGTCCTTGCCACCAGTTTGAACTCCATTGACGTCATCTCTGCTTTTCATCACTCTGGAGCTGAGAAAATTAAATACCAATCAAATATTAAATATTAAATACCAATCAATTACTGCACAGTGTAATTTATTAACTCTTTTCTTTCTAAATTGCTGGTCTTGAGTCTGAATTAGAACCGTGGAAGGAAGAAAAACTAAGTCATTTCATCCCTATGGGGATCAATAAATTAAAATCCCATACAAGTATTGATGATATTGGCTAACCACTGCTGGACTTGTCTAAATTATTATTATTAAGGTGGTGAGCTGGCAGACTCGTTAGCATGCCGGGCTAAATGCTCAGCAATATTTCGTCTGTTTGCCCTTTCTGGGTTTAAATTTCACCGAGGTCGACTTTGCCTTTCATCTTTTCAGGGGTTGATAAATTAAGTACCAGTTGAACACTGGGGTTACTGTAATCAACTAGCACCTTCCCCAAAATTCTTAGCCTTGTGCCAAAATTTGAAACCATTATTATTATTATTGTTATTATTATTATTATTATTAATCCATTAACACCCATGGTCCTTTTTTTAGGACCAGAATGATAATCCATCATATTTCTGCAACACCTGTATTTTTCTGAGATATTTTTAGTCAGTCATCAAGATTGGAGTGTCTTTCAAATATTGTAATAGAATTTTTTTATATATTTAGTATCGGATAAAGTTGTATAAGAAAAGATTTTTGGTAATAAATTAAATAAAAAGATTTGGGCACTAATGGGTTAAGGCGTGAGCTGGTAGAATTGTTGGCACGTTGGGTAAAATGCTTTGTGGTATTTTGTTCATCTTTACATTCTGAGTTCAAATTCTGCCAAGATCCACTTTGCCTTTCATCCTTTCAGGGTTGATAAAATAAGTACCAGTTGAATATTGGGGTCGATGTAATCGATGTGCCCCTTCTCCTGAAGTTGTTGGCCTTGTGCCAAAATTTGAAATCTTTATTATTTGATGCCAGTGATGTCTGACTGGCTCCCATGCTGGTGGCACATAAAAAGCACCATTCAAGTGTGGTTGATGCCAGTGCCGCCTGACTGGCCCCCATGCCTATAGCACGTAAAAATCATCCGCTACACTCTTGGAGTGGTTGGCATTAGGAAGGGCATCCAAGCTGTAGAAACCTTGCCAGATTAGTTTGGAGCCTGGTGCAGCCTTCTGGCTTGCCAGTCCTCAGTCAAACCATCCAACCCATGCCAGCATGGAAGCAGACATTAAATGATGATGATGATTATTATTATTATTATAGCGGAGTGGGAGAGCTGAATAACATTTAGCTTGTGAAGTCAAAATGCCATTAAGCAT